>NC_063054.1:15956399-16205635 GCF_018812025.1 Megalobrama amblycephala | reverse complement strand
CATTCTGCCAAGAGTTCAGCCCGACGCTGAATGAACTGAAAAGACTCATGATGGCAAAACTGGGAGGAATGAACTGGCACAAGATAAGCGCAGAATTACCAGCAGTGGATCACAGACGAAGTCACGTTAACTGGCAACATGCTTCAAACGACGGATATCGAGCAGCTGTGACGGGACTGACTGAGACTGTGAGAAGAGCATTTCCAGCACGCATCGACATGTCCAGAGTGAGCCACTGCCGTCAAGAACCAGGTGAGAGCGTTCAAGTTTACTATGAGCGACTCTATGGTGTGTTTTGCAAGCACAGCGGGTTAAAGGAACCAACAGATCGTGGCGACAGACCAACCACGTGGGAAAGTTATTTGGCGAACAGCCTTTTGAATGGACTGAGACCTGAAATTTCCCAAGCCGTGAAACACAGCTATATTGAATGGACTGAAGGACGAGTGAGCACCATCATGAAACATGCCTTGCACGCAGAAGATGAGCTGAGGGTAAGGAAGGAAAGGCCAAGAATAAAAGAATTGCAGTTGGCAGCTGTGCAAAGACCGCAAAGATTCAGTTCGAACGAAAGAGGAAGGAGAAGAGGACGATTCAGCGGGAACAAAGGAGGACACAATTCAGACAAAAATGGCTGTTATCTGTGCGGAGCTGGCGATCACATTATTCGTGAGTGCACAAAATGCAGGAAGTGCAAAATGGACGGACACTGGGCAACAAACTGCCCTGAACTGCTAAAGGCTGACTGAGAAAAAGGATGCGGAGAGCAGGAGGAGATCGGGTGGACCACGGCCAAGGATGCAAAAACCGCCGCAAAGGGAAGTACACGTTTACTAATATCACACACACACACGCACACACACCTGAACACATGCACTGATAATGCTCTCCGCAATGAAAAAAAAGCTTGCACCTCTTTGTGTGTTTCTGAAACAAACAAAGAAGATTTTGACAAATGTTTGATTATGTATAGCAGTAAGGGATTTTTAAACATGCCTGAATATCCCCTGCTAGTTGAAGGGACAATGATTTCATTTTTGGTAGACTCAGGGGCGACCCGATCTGTTTTGCGACCATGTGACTTGCCATGTGAACCAGCGCTAACAAACAAAACGCATGGTTCTTTGTCTGTATCAGGACATTATATAACAGAACGGTTCACTGTGCCATTAAAGTGTGAGACAGAAGGGGGCCACGTGCTGAAGCATGCATTTTTAACTTCAAAAACATGCCCAGTACCCCTTCTGGGCCGAGATTTAATGTGCAAATTAAATTTGGTAATGGTTGCAGATCCCTCGGGCATTGTAGTGAAAGAGGGTGAGCAAATGTATTTGAAAACAGAACCAAAATGGGTTTACAAATGGCACATAACCGAAACTGAGTGGGCAAAAACAATCTGTGAATTGGGGAAAAATAGAACACTGTCATTTGGTACAGATTTTATGATGCCTGACAATTTGCATTGCACGTCACATGTCGTAACAGAACGAGATCAATTTTATGAAAAACAATGGTTTGAACAAAAAGAAGACACTTTGAAACTTGATCAAATGTTTTGGACTGAGAAAATGTGTGCGATTTCAGTAGGCTTATCAGAAAAACAGCTTCCTCTCTATTTGATAGCAGGAGAGTGTGTGCCACACATATCAATTTCAAAGAAAAACACACAGGCCTGGGGTGACATGGGAATGTTTGTGAAGCACTGTGTTGAAACAAATGACTGGGAGAAGGTCGATGAGACTTTAGAGTACAGTAAGAAATTGAGGGCTTTTAAATCTGATTGCAAGCATGAAATTGAGGTGAAGCGAATTTTAACCGCTGTTGACAAACACACATATGAAAATGACTGTATGACAAATATTTGTGCTTTGGACATACACCCTGCGCTGGCAGAAGTGCCTGACGAGTTGTGGGCAAAGCACAAGTATGATGTGGGACTGATTAAAGGATGCGAACCGGTGATAATTACTCCCAAATCTGATTATAGACCTTGCCAACCACAATATCCATTAAAAACTGAGGCAATTTTGGGCATAGAACCAGTTTTTGAATCATTGTTAAAAGAAGGCGTAATTGTTCCATGTGACACCTCACCGGTGCGTACTCCCATCTTTCCTGTGAAAAAGATTAGAGATAAGGGTCAGCCCACTGAATGGCGTTTTGTGCAGGACCTGCAAGCTGTGAATTCAGCTGTCAGAGCGAGAGCTGCTACAGTTCCAAATCCCTACACAATCTTGTCACAAATTCCACAGAGCGCCACATTCTTTTCAGTGGTAGATTTGGCGAATGCCTTCTTTAGCGTACCAGTGGACAAAGACAGTGCATATTGGTTTGCATTTAATTTTAAAGGGAAAGGGTATACTTTCACAAGATTGTGTCAGGGATATTGCGAATCACCAACAATTTACAATGAAGCACTCAGACGAAGTCTTGAAAATTTGACTCTGACACCTGGATCAGCTTTGCTTCAATATGTTGACGATATTTTGATTTGTGCAAAAGATGAAACAACATGTGTGAAAGACACTGTGACCTTGCTGCAACATTTGGCACAGGAAGGTCACAAGGTCAGTAAACCTAAGCTACAATTTGTAAAAAAACAAGTCACATTTTTGGGTCATATAATATCTGCAAACAGTAAATCACTGTCTGGAAAACGAGTGCAGGCAATAACTGAGGTACCAAAACCAACCACAAAGAAACAAATGTTGTCATTTTTGGGGATGTGCTCTTATTGCAGAACATTCATTCCCAATTATGCGATTCTTGAGCAACCCCTGAGAGCACTGACAACAGGGAAGGAATTGAAGTCATGTGATAAGATTAATTGGACGGGGGAGGCTGAGAAGGCTTTTGCCGACATGAAAGCGCAGCTCGCCACAGCCCCCACATTAGGCCTACCTGTACCAACTAAACCATTTGTCCAAATGGTTGATGAAAAAAATGGGTTTATGTCTTCTGTTCTTTTGCAGCTACATGGAGACAGAATGCGACCAGTGGGTTATTTCTCTGGCAAATTAGATCCAGTAGCAGCAGGCCTGCCGCACTGTCTGAGGGCCGTGGCAGCTGCTGAACAGGCTGTGATGGCCTCTAGAGAATTTGTGGGGTATTCTGACGTGACATTAATGGTTCCGCATGCTGTTTCCATGATTTTGCAGGAACAGAAGACTTCACATTTGTCAACAGCACGATGGCTGAGATATCACACAATTTTGCTGGATATGCCAAACATCACAGTGAAGCGTTGCACAGTGCTGAATCCTGCCACTCTCCTTCCAACAGAGGAGGATGGGGAGGAACATCACTGCTGTTTGACTGCACTCGAACAGATATGTACCCCACGCCCTGACCTTTCGGACACACTGCTCGAAAACAGTGAGCATATCCTGTTTGTGGATGGCTCTGCGTTCAGAGATCCACAGACAGGCCTGAACAAAGTTGGTTACGCGGTGACCACTGAATTCGAAACATTGACATCTGGCACATTGCCATCAAATTTTTCAGCTCAAGCGGCAGAGCTCGTAGCCCTGGCAGAAGCATGCAAGCTCATGGAGGGTAAAAGTGTAACGATTTACACAGATTCACGATACGCGTTCGGGGTTGCGCATGATTTTGGGGCTTTATGGAAACATAGAAATTTTTTGAAATCTGATGGCCGGCCAATTCTAAATGCTTCTCTTGTGTCTACTCTTTTAGACGCAATTCTCTTGCCAAAACAACTTGCTATCTGTAAATGCGCAGCGCATACTAACAACAAAGATTTCATTTCAACAGGAAACGCAAGAGCAGATATGGCTGCGAAGGCCGCGGCAGCACGGCAGTCAAAGGAACCAGAATGCATTTTATTATCTGAAACTAACACAAATGCTTTGACTTCTTTACAGAGTATGCAGGCGTTTGCTACAGTAGCGGAGAAGAACCTGTGGAGACGTTGTGGTTGCAAACTTGAGAATGATGTGTGGATGAGTGTGGATGGCAAGCCTTGTTTACCCCGACATTTTTTCTCTCATTATGCTAAATGCCTCCATGGGCGTGACCATGGAGGCAAAGGGGCTATGGTAAGACAAATGAAAGACATGTGGTTCACGAAGGGCTTTACAGTGGTCGCTGAAAATTTTTGCAACAGATGCGTCATCTGCAACACACACAATGTGGCGAGAGGAGTGAAAATGCCCCTAGCATCTCAACCAGCATCAGAAGGCCCATTTGAGTATCTCATGATGGATTTCATTGAATTGAGTCCGTGTGAGGGAAAGAAATACTGCCTGGTGATGGTTGACATGTGGTCAAAGTGGGTTGAAGTTTTCCCCACCTCCAAACAGGATGCAGCAGCAGTGGCCAAAGCCCTGCTGACTGAAATAATTCCCAGATGGGGAATTCCAAGAAAGATAAGTTCAGACAACGGAACACACTTTGTGAACGAGGCAATAAAACAAGTGGGTCAGTTTTTGGGAATAGATATGAGAACACATTGCAGTTACCATGCTTCTTCAGGGGGGGCAGTGGAACGTGAAAACGCAACAATCAAAAACAAATTGGCAAAATGTTGTGAAGACACTGGTCTCACATGGATAAAAGCCTTGCCTATTGTGTTAATGTACATGAGAATGAGAAAAAGAACCAGAGTAAATTTGAGCCCGTTTGAAATTGTTTTTGGACGACCGCCATTCATGGGAATGGAAGGGGGTAAACAACAGCTGCCATCCACAGATTTGTGTGAGCACAATATGCTGAATTACTGCAAAGAAATGTCTTCTCTGTTGTCTGATGTCTGCGTGCAGGTGAAAGCTGCTCAGGGGAAACCGGCTGAGACTCCCTTGCACAACATCAAGCCAGGAGATTACGTGGTGATAAGGGACCTGAGGAGGAAGAGCTGGAAGGCGAAAAGGTGGTTAGGACCATTTGTCGTGCTTCTGACGACACACACCGCCGTCAAGGTAGCTGAGAGAGCGACGTGGGTGCATGCGAGCCATTGCAGAAAGGTCCCACCAGTGATCGGGGAGGAGGAGCCGAGAGGAGAGGAGCAGGAGGCACACGTCTGTGCGGGTAGAGATCAAATATAAACATCATTTGCCGTTATCATCTCAAGAGTAGAGACCCTGGCACAAAGTGGTGCTGAGCCAACCAGTTTTTTTTAAAGAAAAAGCACATCAAAGACTAATCTTCCTCACACGTTCTGGACGTACAACTGTGCGATCCATTTAGCCAACTGTAAAGAATGGAGCAAGTGAGACCATGGCACCGGTTTCAAGTGCCCGGAATGTGTGGCATAAAGGTAACCACGTGCATACTGACTTTATTCAGCTTGGTGATGAGTAAACCAGCACCACAACAAGTGAAACCACCTGTTATACCAGCATTTGAACCTGACATTCCCAGCTGGGATGAAACAGTGTGGATGGGAAATGAAGGAGTAGGAAAAGGGGGAACAAAACCGGAAGTGGACAAGGCAATGACAAAATGCCAAGGGAACAAAGCCTGCACTCTGGCACTGCTGCAGAAACAGGAACTGAAGATAAACACCAGCTGCTGGCTTTGTCTGCAAATGTCTCACGCCTGGAAGACAGTACCATTGACTGTTGCAACAATAAATGAGACTGACTGTCTGATCCCAAAGCAGATGACGGAGGTGCTTAGAGCTGCAGCAGACATCGAGCAAGGGAAGATTCCAACAAAACATCCAACATCTGCCTGCAAGAGAACACAACGGTATAATCACACAGACATGTTGATTCCACCATTGAGAGTGATGCATGTTCAAGGAGATGTGTGCGTGTGCTCACAGAGACTGAAGCTGAACGTGAACACAGGATGGTCTGACTGCAGAGTCAGAATTGACATCAAGAATTCAACGACAGGGAACTGCACAGCCGTAATAGACGGTATCACAACAGACTTTACCTGCCCGTTTAGCAAACCAGGTGACACTTCACCTGCGGCAGTTTGGGTTTGCGGTGACAGAGCATATCATTTCATGCCACAGAAAGACTGGACAGGTTGCTGTTACCCAGCCTTAATGAATGTGGGAACATCTGTGTATTTTCCGGATAATGAAAAAGGAGAAAAGACCAGACAGAAAAGAGATATTGTTTCTGAAATAGGGACATTGCCAAACCATTACAATGGTTATGTCTTGTCAGATCCGTGGACAACACCTGGGGCAAATGTGGGCTGGTCTATTTTTCTGGGGGTGGGAACAGCAGTAACGATAAACAAAATTAATGGATTAGCATGGAGTGTGTTAGCTTTAGCCAATAGCACCGAACATGCCATGACAATGGTGAATGAGGAAATGAGACAGATCAGAGATGCAGTTATTCAGAACAGACTGATTTTAGACATGCTCACGGCAGAAAAAGGAGGAGCTTGCAAAATGTTGGGAATGTCATGTTGTTTTCACATTCCAGATTACAGTGACAACATCACAAACATCATAAACCATATGAGAGCAGCTGTAAGGGAACCTGAGAAAGCTGATGATTCATGGTTTGGGTGGATAACAAATCTGAGAGTTTGGGGACACTGGCTATGTTACACTGTATTGCCAATTTTTGCAATAGTGGTACTAGTATTGCTATGTTTACCATGTATTTTTCAGTGCACTTCCAGCATAGTACAGAGAATGGTGAAGACCAATATGTCTCAGCAAATGGGTAAACTAACTGTTTATGACGATTACAATGAGTGGATGAGCGAATTTGATGAGATGTTTAGCGAAGAGACACCTAAAACAAATTAGGGGATTTTTATTTGTTTTTTTTTTTTAATTATTTTTTTTATTTTTTTGTTTTTGTATTGTTTTGTTTGTTTTTTATTATTAGGGAACCCAGATATCTAAATGTTTCTTTATTTACAAATTTAAGAGAATGATCATTTATACAAAAAATCAGAAATGAAGAGTGTAAATGTGATGAGTGACTTAAATTAGCTTGTTTTATTATTACTTTTTATTACCTTTTAAATACCTTTATAATTGTTATTTTTTATTTATTTTTTTCTTATTCTTATTATTATTTTTTTTTATATCTACACATTTTAAATTTTCCTTGTGAGTTATCAAAGAATGATAAAAGGGGGAATTGTTGGGGAAAATTTAATCACAGAAAAAGATTTTATTTTTGAGTTCACACAGAAGTCAATATCTGTTTCAGCTATGCAAAACACCTCTCTGAGCTCAACAGACAAAGCGTCTGGGGGTAACGATGGGACATCCAAACTGAGAGCTTTCCCGAACCAAGGGTGTCGGATCATTTAAATAAGTTCTAAGACAGAAGGGGGACCATTGTGTTTCTTGCTTTTTAATTTAAAATAGTCTGAGACAAAAGGGAAGGCCATTTGTGGGCCATTTGTGTGTGTGTTTGTTACCTACATCCTGTATGGAAAAGTACTGAGGAGAGTTGCTCAGACATTTGGAGTATAAATGTTTGTGGGCTCCTTTGTGTCCTTAGTTCACACTCGGGGCAGACATTGTATGGTTGTGTCGACTGTGGACTCTTTCTTGCAAGAAATAAAATCTTTATAAAGTGAATTCTCTTAAGGTTTGTCTCTTACTAGTGATGTCAGCTAATTAATTTTTGCCGCAACAGTGTTCTGCTGTGATGATTTTGTGCAGTCTGTTTAAAATGTGAATATGTGGGCTGTGTTGTAAGGACCTAAGTTGGCATGCTGGTGGAGGACCACATTCTGTGTGATTGCAACTATTGTGATGTTACCATCACGTTGGCCTGGGACATTCAAAATGATGTTTCTCCCTCTCCCTCTTACTGCAACATTGCCTTTCATTTTGTTGAAGACACATAAACTCACCTTTTGCCTTTTTATAGTACTTGCACCTGATTGTTGAGTTTACAGTAAAGCACATAAGTGTCTGCACACCTGACAGCTGTGTTTGATCAATTGGTTTATAGGCGAGGTATTTTGTAAAGCAGTGTCTTGAAATGGCAAAGAAGTGACATTATGTTCGATTTCTGTGTCTTCTGTGTCTGTGTCATGTAGAGTTTCAGTATCTGTGTTATATTTTTAATTTTAGTGTGTAAGCAATCGTAAAAAACTGTAATAGAAATAATCAATAATCATTTTGTATGAAATGTTCACATTTGCATTACATGACCACCATCTCCATGAAAGTACAAGCTGTCTCTAATTCCCAGGGTTAATTACCACATCGCATGCAGTTTGGGGAATACAGCACTCTAAACTTAATTATCGCCCAAGATGAAAAAATTACATAACACGTAGCCACAAAACTTCCCTATGGTTTGTCATTCTGTAATGTTAACTGTCATTAAAATGTAGAAAAAAATCATCACAAAGAGACAGAACTAATTTTATTAGAAACTGCATTCATAACATTCACATGAGGATAACTTTTTTTCCATTGTTGTATTTTGTGGTATTGAATTTTTTTCAACTGCTTATATTTTCAAAACTTTGCCTCTTTTTTTCAAAACTTTACACACAAATCCAAGAATTGCACACACAAAATGCAAAATACCTCACATCTCTTGCAAAATGAAGCACTGTATTCAAAATATCACAAACACATCTCTAAAGCAAACATTTGTCTTATGTTGCAAACACCTTTACCATAATATTCTATTATATTACGGATATATCATATAGACACAGTTATGAGCTCATATGTACATTTCTAAACAAGATTGAAAGTAATTGGCAGAGAGATGTTGAAAAATTCACGGTAAACACGAAAGCAATATTGAAACCAAACTTTTTTTTTTTGTTACTGTAAGCTGTTACATAGAGAATTGTGTGTTGTATTTTGCAAAAAGTGTTTTATAAAATTGAAAACTGAGTCGAAGCCAGAGAATTAATGTATAGTTTTGCAGATTTGTGTGTGATTCTGGTGTTTGAGTGTCAGGTTTCAGAAACTGTGTGACAAGTAAGGATTTTGTGCGTAAGCAACTGTAAAATGTTATTTGTGTATTGTACTTTTTAAATTTTTAGTATAGTACAGCAAAACTATAACACTTCCATTTTTCAGAGCTGTCAACACTAGAAAGACAGCAAGCCTTCAGTTAGCAAACACAACATGCATGTAAAAAATGATATGTTATAAAATTGTATATAATATGTATATTATTTTGTGCTTGTGCTTCATGTATATTCTACTACGCTATTTAGATCAATAAACATTCAGAAACGGGTGCATATAGTTTTTACAAAGTGAATAAAACAAAAAATAAAAATAAAAGTTTGACTTCCTAGAGGGGCCCAAGAAAGGGCCTGAGGTGGGGCCCAAGGTGAAGCCGGAGGGAGTCAGCGGCATAGGCGGAGCCAAGGAGCTGCAAGACACCAGTGGAGCAGGTGAGTCCAGAGAACTGCATGGCAAAAAAAAAAAAAAAAAAAGCCTTGCATGCAAACCTTCCTGTGTGCAAACTCTTAGTGCAGTTCTAGCAACAAGGTTTCTTTGAAAAGATGCTACATGTGTTGTCTTTTTAAACATTTATAGTTTGTGGGATACAACTTTGTCCTCCTAAAGGCGTCTTCACTAGCCCTTTTGAATCAAATCTTATGGCATAAACGAATAAGAGATAAGAGATGTCTAGCTGTGTATGTCTTTTTATATCTCCACAATCAATGAATGATGTATGCATTTATCAAAAATTCACACAGTATGTATTTTCACACACACAGTATGAGCACAGATAATATAAACAGTGTGTGCTAAATCAATTATGTCTGTAAAGATTTACATGAACTTCTTTCATACCTTCTCCATCCTAAAGCTATCAAAATTTCCTTCGAGGGAGTGAATGAAAGAGAGAGAGAGAGAGCATAAAGAATAAAAACAAGTTCCTTATCTCTGTTGCCTCAGGGTGGGAATTAAAACATTGAAGAGGGGTGTACATGAGGAACGCCTTCCAAATTGCTCTCATTACTGGATGCATTACCATGGCAACCTGGCAGTTCTAAAACTCACTTATATTCCTGAAATGAGTAAATGTGTACAGTGACCACTCTTTGAACATATGCCTGACAAATATTTCTCAGTGCTTTATATGCTTTCTCAGGCTTGAATGACTTTGAGACAAACTGACATTTTGTTTGGTGTTGCATAAGAATAATTTCAGTGAGGCATATCGTGTCACACAACACCTCAGTGGAGAGTGGTTGGGCTCTGATAAAGCAAATCCTGTCAAGTCATTTGGCTAACATTTTTTAAAATGAAACCTGGCCAACAATGACAGTTTACATTTGGTACAAAGAGTGATAGAAAAATAATCTATCAATAAATAAAATATCACAAAATCAGATACACAAATGCTTTTTTGGAGTCACTGTTATAGTTAGTAGATAATTGGTTGCATCTCTAGAGCCCCATCTCAGTCATAAGGTATCAGTGCCCAGAAATTTGTTTAGATAATGAGAGAAAAGAAATGCAGTCCTGGCTCCCACAACTGTTATTCACTATAATCCATCTTTATAGCTTCATAAGACCCCTATTTCCAAAGCACTTGTTATAGATTATCAAAGCCCTAGAACAACAAGTTTTTAGAAGTCAGAATGCAGATTGAATGCAAATTTAGTCAGTTCTTGGTTCCAAAAATTGTTATCTGATTGTGTACAATTGATTGCTGACAATTTGGGAAAACAATGCTAATATGTTATATATATATATATATATATATATATATATATATATATATATATATATATATATATATATATATATATATATATATATATATCCTTTGCTCAGTATTTAGTAGAAGCACCCTTTTGATCTAATACAGCCATGAGTCTTTTTGGGAAAGATGCAACAAGTTTTTCACACCTGGATTTGGGGATCCTCTGCCATTCCTCCTTGCAGATCCTCTCCAGTTCTGTCAAGTTGGATGGTAAACATTGATGGACAGCCATTTTTAGGTCTCTCCAGAGATGCTCAATTGGGGTTAAGTCAAGGCTCTGGTTGGGCCATTCAAGAACAGTCACTGAGTTTTTGTGAAGCCACTCCTTTGTTATTTTAGCTTAGGGTCATTGTCTTGTTGGAAGGTAAACCTTCGGCCCAGTCTGAGGTCCTGAGCACTCTGGAGAAGGTTTTCATCCAGGAAATCCCTGTACTTGGCCGCATTCATCTTTCCCTCGATTGCAACCAGTCGTCCTGTCCCTGCAGCTGAAAAACACCTCCACAGCATGATGCTGCCACCGCCATGCTTCACTGTTGGGACTGTATTGGACAGGTGATGAGCAGTGCCTGGTTTTCTCCACACATACCGCTAAGAATTAAGGCCAGAAAGTTCTATCTTGGTCTCATCAGACCAGGGCTTTCATGTGTCTTGCACTGAGGAGAGGCTTCCGTCGGGCCACTCTGCCATAAAGCCTACAACTACAACTTTCTCCCATCTCCCGACTGCATCTCTGGAACTCAGCCACAGTGATCTTTGGGTTCTTCTTTACCTCTCTCACCAAGGCTCTTCTCCCCCGATAGCTCAGTTTGGCTGGACGGCCAGCTCTAGGAAGGGTTCTGGTCGTCCCAAACATCTTCCATTTAAGGATTATGGAGGCCACTGTGCTCTTAGGAACCTTAAGTGCAGCAGAATTTTTTTTGTAACCTTGGCCAGATCTGTGCCTTGCCACAATTCTGTCTCTGAGCTCTTCAGGCAGTTCCTTTGACCTCATGATTCTCATTTGCTCTGACATGCACTGTGAGCTGTAAGGTCTTATATAGACAGGTGTGTGGCTTTCCTAATCAAGTCCAATCAGTATAATCAAACATAGCTGGACTCAAATGAAGGTGTAGAACCATCTCAAGGATGATCAGAAGAAATGGACAGCACCTGAGTTAAATATATGAGTGTCACAGCAAAAGGTCTGAATACTTAGGACCATGTGATATTTCAGTTTTTCTTTTTTAATAAATCTGCAAAAATGTCAACAATTCTGTGTTTTTCTGTCAATATGGGGTGCTGTGTGTACATTAATAATTAATTTAAGGGGGTCTCAATACTTTCCGTACCCACTGTGTATATATATATATATATATATACACATGTATGTATATATACACATGTATGTATATATATATATATATATATATATATATAGCAAATGTATTTTTATTTTGATGTTTCATTTTATATAGGCTATGGCTATATATGGTATTTTGCTACAAATTCATCTGCCACTGTCACTTAGAAGTTGGTCAAGTAACTTATCACAAGTCACTAATCACAAACTTATCACATAACAAATGCACATGATCATCTTTGCCTGAAATCAATTAAACAGCATATGCAAATCCTTTTGCTTTTTCTTTCTTGTTTCTATTTCAGGTTGCCCATCCTGAGGTTACTAGAGATTTGTCCAGCTGCAATTTAGATATTGTTTCACTTCTGAAGACTGCAGATGATGCCAACGATGCATGGGCTTACAAGACTGCCATAATATTGTCCTTGTGATCACAATCATTGTGATCACAAGCTGTTTTTACTGTCTTGATAATGCTTCTTTTATAAAAGTGGTGCTAACTACAAAGTAACGCTTAGTAGTAATGTGAATGTGAAACTAGTTTCTCTACCGGGTTAAACTCAGGGTTTAGAACAATAATAACCAAGGGTTAAGTGCAGTGTGAAAAGCCCTATTGACAGGAACAGAACAAGGTTTAACAATCCATAACAAATATTACTGTAAGTTCTTATGGTGTTTTGGAATAATTATGCTACTAATTTTTGAAGAAAAAAAAAATAACTGAATAAACAGTCAAGCGTGTGTACTTTCAATCGTCAGATAGACCCTTGGTATTCTAAGCATACATTCTAGAGGAGATTTTAGCAGAGGCTCTCCATGGTACCTCCTCTTAAACATCTTTCATATGGCTCTTCAAAAGCACTGGGTATCTTCTCTGTTTGGCTGTCAACTTTTGTTCTTTTTGAAAGGGAGGATCTCTCTATGAAAGTGAAAGAAAGTCATATGCAGGTCTCTGATGGAAGATATGAAAGTGAAATTAGATACTTAATACTGTGAGACACGCAGAAGCCAAGAAATGAAAAGGAATTAAATAAAAGAGACCAAATCACTGAATCATTATTGTTTGCTTTACCAACTTCATAAAACATATGAAAAATCAATGGATGTGTGCTTTCTGATTACTTCATGTATTCTCTGATAAGTCATCACCATATTTGCTGATGATATTTAATTTTTTTAGACTGCTTTTTTGAGAGTTTCAAGTTGCTTTTCTTTTTTTAGACTCCAAAATAAATAAATAAATAAATAAATAAAATATTAACAAAATCAAAAATTTACTGTAGCTACTCTCACTTAGTGTTCATTTATCAGTTGAAAATCAGGACAAATTAAATGACCTAATAGTTAAAGGGCTCATGAACTGAGAAATCTATTTTTCCATCTTTTGACAAATAAGAGGTCATTGTACTATAAAAATATCCTGTAAGTTTTCAGAACTCAAAACAGCTTTTGTTGAAACTAAGCTCCCAAAGGGGGCATGACATATTTTTTCAATTGTACTGAGTTCAATATAGGTATGATTGAACTGTTGCAATTCATTTATTTTAATAACTAAAAGAATGTTAAACATTCAATCTTTACTTTTTCGGTAGCAATTTTTTGGAACAAACATTACAGTCTGAGTCAGAATTGATTAAATGATCATTGGTTATATAAAATTCAAAGAAGTTTGACTAATCTTTGAACTATGTAGTTATCTGCATGTCTTATCCATGAGGATGCAACGGACAAGCTTTTGGGGGTGTTGAGAAACAGAACCAAGCTGACTGAGCAAGTTGAACTTTAGCTATAGTTTGAGTCACTTTATTACAGTTTTTTACGATTGCTTACACACTAAAATTAAAAATAACACACAGTTACTGAAACTCTACACTCAAGAAGCAAAACCTCAGCCCAGATCTGCACAGCTATAAGCACATTCTCAGCCTCACACTTTTTGCAAAACACTACACACATTGTTTTGCACAACACTAAACACACTTCTATACATTAGACACAGAAATCATACATAATGTCACTTCTTTGCCATTTCAAGACACTGATTTTCAAAATACCACCCCTATAAACCAATTGATCAAACACAGCCATCAGGTGTTCAGACACTTAACTGTAAACTCAACAATCAGGTGCAAGTCCTATAAAAAAGGAAAAAGGTGAGTTTATGTGTCTTCAACAAAATGGAAGGCAATGTTGCAGTAAGGAAAAGGGAGAAACATCATTGGCCACAGAGCAATTTTGAATGTCCCGGGACAACGCGGTGGTAACGTCGCAATATATGTTGCAATCATGCAGAAGTGGTCCTCCACCAGCATGCCAACTTAGGCCCTTACAACACGGCCCACATTTTCACATTTTAGACAGACTACACAAAATCGTCACAGCAGAAGACCAAATGCATGCAGAGCAGATGAGATTCACTGTCATATGGGACAATGTAAATTTCCACCTATCTGCTCTGGTCCAAAACTGGTTTCATTAGCGTCCACAATTTTCACTCCAATACCTCCCACCATACTGCCCCTTCCTTAAACCCACTGAGGAGGTTGGAAGGTGGAATGGAAGGTT
Source organism: Megalobrama amblycephala (assembly GCF_018812025.1). NCBI lineage: Eukaryota > Metazoa > Chordata > Actinopteri > Cypriniformes > Xenocyprididae > Megalobrama > Megalobrama amblycephala. Next base: position 16,191,082 of record NC_063054.1, on the reverse strand, counting down.
TACAATCTCCAGATATCCCACATTCAAGCCATGGAGAAGGCCTGATCTAATTGATGCAGGGTTTGTGCAAATATGGATTCGCCATTCAAGAAGATTCTTCCCTCGCTGTCTTGTAAGAGAGGACATCACCTGACATGTGGATGAAGTGTATGGCCAGATCCAGCTAAGCCAAGAGATGATGCTTAGGTGTTTTTTCTCTTTTTTCATTTAAAATCATGCTTTTGCTTTGTCTCCACAAATGTTTTTGTTCATGTAATATATTGTACTTAGAATATGTTCTGATTTTCAGTGCAAAATGTAACCTTTGGAAAGGCATGGATGTATAGAATGGTTTTACAATGTGGTGAGAAATAAATATTTTTTTATTAATGTGCAGTACTGATCTTGTGTTTTTCTGTCAATATATTCATGTACTTTACTCTAACAATATCTCTGAAAAAATCAAACCCAGACTATATCATTAGAAAAGTATAAACGTTACAAGTGTTTAAGATTGAGCACAGCAGTGTGTGAATGAATCAAACAGAATCAGAATGCATGAACCATGTGTGTTCCATACGGTGTCAAAGTCGGGTTTTGTTAAAGGAATGTAAAGTTTTGAATGAAGTGTTTCATTTTGCAAAAGTACTGAGGTGTTCTGCTACTTGTGTTTGTGGATCTGTGAATTATGTGTAGTGTTTTGACAAAATGAGCCTTGTTTTTAAAATTGTGCGTAAGCAATCTTAAAAAACTGTAATATGCCCGACACCAGACAACTGATAATGCTAGACTGACATTCTCAAAAAATGTATACACCCTACATAAAAAATGTATACCACCTGCACACTCGACACTGTTTATTTTAGCCTTTTTTTGGTTTTCTTAGATGCTTGGAACTCGCTATCACTTCCAAATTCGACCCAAAAGTCCACCCCGTCATCTAAGGCTGAAACAATCACATATTTGATTATAGTTTTTTTCAACTGCTTACACACACAAAATCCTTACTTGTCACACAATTTCTGAAACCTGACACTCAAACAGCAGAACCACACACCAAATCTGTGAAACCATACACTAATTCTCGGCCTTTGACTCATTTTTCAATTTCATAAAACACTTTTTGCAAAATACAACACACAATTAACAGGAAGTATCTTGATTTCCTTTTTCAAACACAACCAGTCAAAATGCCTCACTAATTCATCAGTGCCTCACACTAACTCCTCACATGTGCAAACACATTGATTTACTTAAAGGTGCCATTGAATGAAAAATTGAATTTACCTTGGCATAGTTGAATAACAAGTGTTCAGTACATGGAAATTACATACAGTGAGTCTCAAACTCCATTGTTTTCTCCTTCTTGTGTAAATCTCATTTGTTTAAAAGACCTCTGAAAAACAGGCAAATCTCAACATAACACAGACTGTTACGTAACAGTCGGGATCATTAATATGTATGACCCAATATGCCAGCCCACTTTCAAGGCATTACACAAAGGCAGGACGTCTGGATCTGTGCACAGCTGAATCATCAGACTAGGTAAGCAAGCAAGAACAATAGCGAAAAATGGCAGATGGAGCGATAATAACTGACATGATCCTTGATTACATTATATTTTTAGTGATATTTGTGAATTGTCTTTCTAAATGTTTCGTTAGCATGTTGCTAATGTACTGTTAAATGTGGTTAAAGTTACCATCGTTTATTACTATATTCACGGAGACAAGAGCCATCGCTATTTTCATTTTTAAACACTTGCAGTCTGTATAATTCATAAACACAACTTCATTCTATATAAATCTCTCCAACAGTGTGTAATGTTAGCTTTAGCTCCGTTAGCTGCAGCCTAGCTACTAACAAACTCATTCAGAATCAAATGTAAACATCCAAATAAATACTATACTCACATGATCCGACGCATGCACGCAGCATGCATGACGAACATCTTGTAAAGATCCATTTGAGGGTTATATTAGCTGTGTGAACTTTGTAAATGCACTGTATTATAGTCGACAGCTCAGGGGGGCAGGGAGCGTGCGATTTAAAGGGGCCGCAGCATGAATCGGTGCATAGTTAATGATGCTCCAAAATAGGCAGTTAAAAAAATTAATTTCAAAAATCTATGGGGTATTTTGAGTTGAAACTTCACAGACACATTCAGGGGACACCTTAGACTTATATTACATCTTGTAAAAAAACGTTCGATGGCACCTTTAACCACGAACCACAATGTAAAAAATCATTTTATGGTGAAGCAAATACTACAGAAAAAACAAATGTAATTTTTACATGAAAAGGTTAGTTCAGGCAAGAATTAAAAAATCTAAGTAAATTCTATATTAGTACTCAATTTACAGTTTTTGCCTATTGCTTGAACACTATAGACACATGCTTAGACCAAAGTAACAAAACTTGAAGCTTTTGTTACTATACCTTAAACACAGTGTAACCATACCTTAAACAAAAGCGCTGCTTTTCACTTCAGTTGCAATTCTGCAACACACTTACTTCTGCACACTACACACTATTTCATACATAAGACACTTCGTTCATAAATTAAATCTCATGGGTACCATTGGGAAAACACATCTATTCAAAATACAAAACACATTGGGTGATTGAAGACACTTAGACACACACCTGAAAACACTTTCTTACAAAACTGATCACCAATCAGCCAACCACAAATAAGCCTCAGTTGAGCCATTTTGAGAACTTTGCAAGCATGGAGACAGGGAGAAAAAGAGGTAAAGGCAGAGGAAGAGGAAGAAAAAGAGAGAGATGAGTAGGACATGGTCAAAGAGGCTATGCATGGAACAATATTTCAGATGATATTAGAGCAACGTTGGTGGATCATGTGATAAATCATGGCCTGACAATGAGGGAAGCTGGACAGAGAGTCCAGCCACATCTAAGTCGGTTCACAGTTGCATCCATCATAAGGACATTCAGACTGGAAAACAGGTATGTTTTCAACTCTCCACTCCAGACTGTATCTGAAGTATTTACAGTACTGTACCGTATCACATTACTGTATCACATGTACTGTATTGCAAGTTGTAACAAAAAATGGTAGTTTTGTGGAACATACAGCACAGTATAGTACATAGCACTGTAACATTGAGATGTTACAGTACTGTGTACAGTATACAGTACTGTAAAAAAGAACCAAACCAATAACAATTTGTGGTTGCATTTTTCTACTAAATGACTAGAAGACCTTCTGGGGGTGGTCGGTAACACCCAACAGCAGGAACTTGCCATTGTGGAAATGGTCAGAGCAAACAATGCAATCCGTCTCCACCAGCTACGGGAACAAATACTTACAGAGAGGCAAGTATTCATCAATATCAATTGAGTAGGCATTACCACGATCAGACGTGTCTTGGTAAAGCACAAAATCACATTGAAGCAAGGTCCCATTTGAAAGGAACTGTATCAGGGTCAAAGGACTTCGACAAGAATATGTACAGGTAAGTGTTGCAGTCCTTTACATTTACAATACAGTATTTATGTAATCCAGTACAGTAATAGCTGAATATGTACCATTGTATCAGTACCACATAGATGCATGCAGATAGGGACACAGGTACCTGTGTGTTTGTGTGTTGGGGTGGGGGTGTGTGAGGGGGTTCTGTATGTGTAGTACTGTAGTTGTGTGTTTGGAGTAATTCCAGCCATCCATGCTATGTATTTTTTTGTTGCAGAAAATCTTAGACATGGATGGAGCTGCACAGCCTCATGAATTTATTTACATTGATGAGGCTGGTTTCATCCTCAGCAAAAGTAGACGACCAAAGGGCAATTGTGCACGTCCCGGGGCAGCGTGGGGGAAACATCACAATGTGTGCCGCCATAAGCCTTCGTAGATCCCTACAATACGCAACATATACTCACATTTCTCGATGCACTTCATGATGCAGTTATAGAGGACAGATCAGAGCAGCCCAGGTTTGTTGTTGTCTGGGATAACATTAGTTTCCACCGGGCTGCTCTGGTCCGGGACTGGTTTACCAACCATGATCAATTTGAAGTTGTATACTTGCTCCCTTACTCGACATTTATAAACCCTATCGAAGAATTTTTTTCCGCTTGAAGATGGCGCATATATGACCGCCAACCACATGCCTGCATGCCTCTTCTACAGGCAATGGAAGAGGCATGCGGAGACACTGAGGTAACGTCAATCCATGGATGGATTCGGCACACAAGGTGTTATTTTCCCCATTGCTTAGCAGGAGAAAATATCGCTTGTGATGTTGATGAGATCCTGTGGCCAGACCCAAACAGACGGCAGGATCTATAATCCCACCCATGCACAATTGGCCTGTTTTTCTGTATTTACAGTAGTGTATTTTGTTTTATTTTTGTATTATTTTTGCGTTACTGCATTTACTGTACTGTACTGTACTGTAAAGTATAGTACTGTGATGTGCAGTATTGAGTTGACGTCATTTGTAACCTTTGTAGGGAACACACCCTAGGAAGTAAAATTAGCTCAAATGAAATAATTAATTTATAGGGAATTATAAAGAGTTGTTTAGTTTACAACCGAGCAAATGAGTTGTCCAGCGTTCATTTGCTCGAGCCGTAATAAGCTCTTGTAGCGGATATAAATATCCAACAATCGTGAAAACACTGATTAGAGCACGGTAACTTAAGATCGACAGTTTAAGGCATTACATTTTAGAAGCACATAATACAAGACACTTTCCTTTAAAATCTACAAGAGACTTTATTTATTCTAACACAAACACACACACACATACATTCATTCATACGTGTTGCAGTAAGAAAGGAAATGAGAGAGAAAGAGTTTTAAGAGAAAGAGTGATATGATGAACAGAATTCAGCAAAATATGCACTTTAAAGACCTGAACAAACCATGAATCATTAATTTCAATGCACCAGTTCAATCTGGAGGTACTTGCTTGAGTCGACTTTAAATGTGAATCTTCTCATCAGTGTGCAGAGAAGGGTTTTCCAAGTCGAAGATTTGTTGCAGGGTCTTAAAGGTCAGTGTGGTGTTTGGTAAAACCCAATCACGTTTGAGCTTGCTGGAAAAATGAAAGGAAGTCTCTTTGTTGTGGCTGGAGTTAAAGTTGAAGTCAAAAGTCGTTGGTTGAACTTTGTGGCAAAACTTAGAACACGAGACTCTCACAGAAAAGAAAATTAAGTAAAAGAAAGTGAGTGAAAGTTGGATGGCTTGAATGAGCTGCTTGTCTATTCTTGTTACTCCATGGTTCTGCTTGCTCACTCTGTAGTTCTCGTCTCGTTTTTACTCTTGTCTAGTTCACTATCTTGCGATATGACTATTTAAACTTAGGTGTTTGTCACACCTCTGAGAGGAGTATTGGCCAATCAGATATCATCCTGTTTCAAAAGGGCTTTTCTCTGCCCCCAATCATATATAGGTGTTACTTCCTGTCTCTGCTTTAGCAGAGAGTTTTAAACATAATTTATATTAAATGGAATATGATACATTTTAAACAGATTTAATTCAAGCCAGGATTTAGAGAAGAGGAAAAGAATTAAATAAATTCCAAATAAGGCATACTTTCAGTCAGTCATTCAAGAGTTATCACATTTACATGAATTGTGTGTGTTCTAAAACAAAACTGGTTACAGGTAGTATTTGTGGACACATGATGTAAAATGTATGCAGTTAAACGATGTTTGATAAGTCCATTTAAAATTGTTTGGAACAATTTTGATGCAGTTTTAGTTGGTTTTTCTGTGAAGTTTTAGGTCCTCAGAGAAACAAAAGGTCTGCATTGTCTTTCTGTCTCTTTTGATCTGGTGATCAAAGACTCTTTATCTTCTTGGATGACCATTTGGTTTGTCACTTCTCCTGCTGTCAGGAAGCATGGGGGTTATAAAAGTAATTAACGTTGGTTTTCTCTGTAGATGGGCTGGAGCCGGAACCTCGATTCTGAATTAGAATTATGTTTTGAAAGAATCATCTGAATGATTAATTTGTCTGGTTCGTCCATGGTTCCTACACCTTTCAGTACTTTCATTTTTGGTTGTTGTGAAAACGTTTGTTGGGAAAAAAAAAAAAAAAAAGAACAAAAACTGTAAGTGTTGCATTGAGCTTCACAGAATGCTAACTGATGAACAATAAAAAACAGTGTCATCAGAGACTGTCATCAGAGTGACATTTTGACAAAGGATTGTTAGGTTTTGATAGCAGAGTTTCAATTCGACATAGATGTGAATGGTTTATTTCCCAGTGTTGTGTCTTGTGTGCTTGTGTGTAAAGTTTTGACACAATGAGCCGAAGTTTTGCAAAAAGTGTTCAAGCAATAGGCAAAAACTGTAAGCTTGTAGAAATTAAAGCGTAAATATCAACATTATAAAATTAAGTAAAACTACTCAACTTTTCTGATACTGGTGTTCCCATGGACTGAGCTTTGAATAATTAATGAGGTTGATTTTTTGCTGTTTTTACACTGTTTAATCATTGCTTTTGTGGTTATGTAGTAACTTGCCACTTTGTGATTATTTGGAGTTCATTTTCTACTCAAAATGCCACATTCACACTCAAAACAATCCATCGAAAGTTACCGTCATTGTGTATTGTGTACCAAGTACTGAGGTCTCTGTGTTCAGGTACCGCGTTACCTCTAATATGAAGATATGGTGTCTACACCATATCTATTGTATTATTTACTTAGATGTTTCTAAGTAAAGCATACACTTTAAAAGCATGGTTTAATTCAGTGTTATATTGTTTGAGTAAAATGTATTGCAAAAGAAACTTCAACAAAGTAGAAATTACTCAACCTTTTACTGGCCAAGTTAAAATTACTTATTTTCTTTGTTAATTTTACTTATCTTAGTTAAGTAGAGTTACTTAATTCCATATTTGAAATGTACTTAAAAATATGCATGCAAACACTTGCAAAAGAAAAATTTAATTTTACTAATTGTTTTTATAGTGCAATCATGGCTTTAGAATAGGTCTATAAATAGAACAAAGGTCAAGTTATAGGTTTTGCACAACTTTTCTGTTGTCTGCTTGCTTCCATATTCATAATTTCTAAATCCTATTAAGGATTTATTTTTCTCCACATGGTGCTGGAAAGTGCATGATCGTCATCCCTATGTCAACATAACACTTCTCCAGGCAATGGAGGAGGCATGTGGAGACACTGACGCTGCCTCTAAGGTTGGATATGCAAGAGAGAACATAGCATGTGACGTGGATGAAGTATTGTGGCTTGGAGCCAGCCAGAAGGAGAGATGGAGCCTGGAAACACCCAACCATCTCGCCCACCAACAAACACATACAGTCCAACTACACATGGTTGATGTATTTATTTTCTTTTGTACTGTGTAATACTGTATTCACAACCACAAATGCTTACAGTAAAAATAAATAAATAGTTTGGTTTCAATCTTGCTTTCATGCTTACCATGAATTTTATCATGATATCTTGAATTATATCTGTTAGTATATGATATATCCAAAAATAGAATATTATGGCAAATGTGTTTGCAAAGTAAGACAAATATTTGCTTTTGAGATGTATTTGTGATATTTTGAATGCAGTGCTTCATTTTGCAAGAGATGTGAGGCATTTTGCATTTTGTGCGTACAATTCTTGGATTTGTGTGTAAAGTTTTGAAAAAAAGAGAGTTTTGAAAAAAAAAAAAAACTGTAAACAAAGCAAGACACTCCAACCATACCAGTCCGTTCTTGTGTACCTCCAATATAAAAGCTCTCAGGCTAAATCAACCTCTATTGATAGATGACTCCAACAAACGCGTTACATGCTTTTGGTTCCAAAAACACCTCAGATCCGTTCTCCAACAGTTAGGCATCCCAGCAAAAAAATTCTCCAGTCACTCTTTCCGCATCGGGACAGCAACCTCAGCAACCCAAAAAGGCCTCTCCCAGCAGCAGATCCAAGCTTTCGGAAGATGGTCCTCAGACGCTTTCCAAAGCTACATCAGAACCAACTGGTTCCACATCAGAAAACTCCAACACACCCTCATCGGTTAAAAAAAAAGCCTCCGTCCGGTGAGGCTTACCCATCCGATGCTGTGAGTCTTCATCTCCCATTGGACATGCGAGAGCCCTCCCGGTCAAGCGTCCATGTTTTCTCTTTTCTCCATCCAGCTAAGCTTACCCGTCTGACCGGGTGTCCTAAATCATGTAGATCCGCATTGGTAGCCGGTAGGGCCTAACCTGCCTGACGCCGTGAGCTGCTCCTGTCGGAGGTTGTGTGGGCCCTCCCAAGCAAACGACCAGGCTTCATCTCAAAACGCCAGCCCCAAATCTTGCCGCTCATTTTGGGGGGTCTTAAGACTGGCAGCTGTCCTTTGCTCATTTGCTTTATGGGGGAGTATTCTGGGTGGGGGTACATTAAAGTACATTAGAGATTAACTACTTTTGTACTTTCACTCAACTAAAATTGAAGAGGAGTACTAAATACTCTTACTTGAGTAGTATTTTATTATACATATCTGTACTTTTACTAAAGTACTTGATTTGTGTAATTCCTCCACCACTGCCAGTTCTACATAGTTGCATCTTTGGACCACCGATTCGCACAAGATGTTTTGCTGTGCCAAGTTGTGGAAGAACAGTCTTTGTATTGCCTTCCTTGTAGGGCTGTGAATCTTTGGGTAGACAGCGATTCAATTTGATTCATGATTCATAGGTGTTCGATTCGATTCAAGAACGATTTTTGCAAATTCAGAACAATTCGATTTGAGATGATTCACATTAAAATTCATTGCGATTCGATTAATTCGATTCAGTTCTGCATTTTAATATGCATTCATAGGGTTATTGAAATGCTTTCCTCAATGTGTCTTAGTCAGGCTGAGAATTACACAGCGGCCTTCAGGATGTCAAAGAGTAAGGACAAAAAACAAACAAACAAACAAACAAACAAAAACCCTTTTGTCCATTGTTAATATTAGTTAATGTCAGTTCTTAATGATGGTACATAACTTTATTTTAATAGCCTATAAAAAATTTACATAAGTGGAAATTTACATAAGCCAAAACTTTAAACAAATATAGTGAACTAGTGGAGGATAGTGTTAAAGGCCTTTAAAACTGCTAGATCTGCCTATTTTTCAAAACTTTTAGAAGAAAATAAACACAACCCTAGGTATTTATTTGATACAGTGGCTAAATTAACAAGAAATAAAGCTTCAACTTCTGATGTTTCCAAAGAGCACAGCAGTAATGACTTTATGAACTTCTTTACTTGCAAGATTGATAATATTAGAGAAAAAATTATAACCATGCAACCGTCTACTACAGTATCGCATCAGACAGTGCATAGTAGTGTCCCTGAGGAAAAATTCAATTCATTTACTACTTTAGGAGAGTAAGAATTGTCTAAACTTGTTAAATCATCAAAATCAACAACATGTATGTTAGACCCTATACCGACTAAGCTATTGAAAGAGATGCTTCCAGAGGTCATAGATCCTCTTGTTAATATCGTCAATTCATCTTTATCACTAGGATACGTACCAAAAACCTTTAAGATGGCTATTATTAAACCTCTTATTAAAAAAACACAACTTGATCCTAGAGAATTAGTCAATTACAGGCCAATCTCAAATCTCACTTTTCTGTCAAAAATACTGACAGAAAAGTCAGTATCATCACAACTATGTTCCTTTTTAGAAAGAAATAGTATCTGTGAGGATTTCCAGTCAGGATTTAGACCGTACCATAGTACTGAGACAGCTCTCATTAGAGTTACTAATGATTTGCTCTTATCATCAGATCGTGGTTGTATCTCTCTATTAGTGTTACTGGATCTTAGTGCTGCATTTGACACTATCGATCACAATATTCTTTTAAATAGACTCAAAAATTATGTTGGCATTAGTGGAATTGCATTGTCATGGTTCAAATCATACTTATCTGACCGTTATCAGTTTGTAGTAGTGAACAATGAGATGCCATATCGATCACAAGTTCAATATGGAGTACCGCAAGGCTCAGTACTAGGACCATTGCTTTTCACTCTGTACATGCTACCCTTGGGAGATATCATTAGGAAGCATGGCATTAGCTTTCACTGTTACGCTGATGATACTCGGCTATATATTTCTTCACACCCTGACGAAACTTACCAATTCACAAAATTAATGGAATGAATAGGTGATATAAAAAAACTGGATGACCAGTAATTTCCTACTACTAAATTCAGAAAAAAACAGAGATTCTAATTTTTGGACCAAAAACTTCCTCACATAATAACCTAGAATACTGTCTAACACTTGATGGCTGCTCTAAGTCTTCGTCGTCAGTTAGGAACCTGGGTGTGCTCTTTGATACCAATCTTTCATTTGAAGGCCATGTTACTAGCATCTGTAAAACCACATTCTTCCATCTTAAAAATATATCTAAACTATGACATATGCTCTCAATGAAAAATACAGAACAGTTAAGCCGAGTTCAGACTGCACGATTTTCAAAGTAGTCGGGTCACTGTTCTTTTCACACTGCATGACTATCTTGGCCAGCATTCAGTCGCTGCTGTGTTCAAACTGCACGATGGGTTGGCGACAGAGGGTTTCACACCGCATGACTTTACAATAGGAAGAATCGCCGACAACTCTGTCTGGCACGCAAACTACGTTTCACAACCAAACACACGCGAGATGTGACAAGGAAACAACGCGATATCACGCGTGCAGGAGCGGAGTTATTATTATTATTAAAAACGGTAGCCCGCAAGAAGCTTGCAATACGAGTTGCCTGTGCACTGATTTGCAGCAAATATAAGAAAAAGAAAAGAAAAATATGGAGGAGGAAATGGTTGGGTAGACTGTGGATTGTGTGTTCTGCAACGAGAGTTGGAGGTAAATACATAACTTTTCAATGTGCTGCTGTTGCGGATGGTCAAGCAAATGTTTGTGTTTTGTTTCCGTTTGATACAATTGTAATGTTTATGTGAATGAAGCCATGCTGGCTGATGTTGTGGTCTATAACTCCTCCCCGAACTCCCCGCTGCTCTGTATCTTGCTCTCTCATTGGCTGTCGGTCATCGCCGATGTAGTTTTCAGTCAGAACACTTTTCACACAGCAGGAGTTTGAATCGCCGACAGGTCCAGATATTTAGCATGCCAAATATCTCACGGGCGTCGGCGACTCGTCGGCGATTCTCTCAGATCGCGTCTTTGCTCATTCACACTGCGTGATTGTCACTCGCGTGAACGAGCACCGATTTGCCTGTGATTTCGGGCATTTGTCGGCGATTTCTCAAAACCTGTCGGCGAGGCAAAATCGGGGCTAAAATCGTGCAGTCTGAACTCGGCTTTAGTTCATGCGTTCATGACCTCAAAGCTAGATTACTGTAACGCTTTACTGGGTGGTTGTTCTGCTCGCCTGATAAATAAACTACAGCTCGTACAAAATGCAGCAGCTAGAGTTCTTACTAGAAGTAAGTATGACCATATTAGCCCAGTTCTGTCAACACTGCATTGGCTTCCTGTTAAACATCTTATAGATTTTAAAATCTTGCTAATTACTCACAAAGCACTAAATGGTTTAGCTCCCCAGTACCTGAGCGAGCTCTTAAAGCATTATAGTCCTTCACGTCTATTGCTCGGGAATAGTTCGGGAAGCAGACACACTCTGTCAGTTTAAATATAGACTAAAATTTCTAGATTTTCAAATCCGTTAAAGGAATATTAGGCTGCATAAATTAGGTCAGCCGGAACCGGGAACACTTACTATAACACCAGATGTACTTGTTACATCAGAAGAAGAATGGCATCTACGCTAATATTAGTCTTTCTGTTTATCCCGAGGTTTACCGTAGTCAACCGTATCCGGGCCGTATCCAGGTGAAACCAAGGACCTGCGCCTTGACACGACCACAACACAGCCCTGAAGTATCAGCAGAGATTGAGTCAACTAGATCATTCATCATGAAGGCCTCATCTACACGACAACCAGTGGCACAGTTCCTCAACAACCGTCCATACCGGTGTGATGAATATGATCCGCAATGAAATAAATACTTTGAATGTTGCGATCCTATCGGACTTATGATAGCAACCTGAATCGTAATAAAGCACTGTTTGCCAGAGGAGAACTGGCCCCCCGACTACGCCTGGTTTCTCCCAAGGTTTTTTTTTCTTCTCCATTTTAACACCTATTTGCCACTTGCTTGCCACCTGACGTCACCTGTTGGAGTTTGGGTTCCTTGCCGCTGTCAGCTTTGGCTTGCTTAGTTGGTGACACTTGACATTTGATAATCAACAGTGCTTTGATCTGCCTGCATTGACACTATTCTTTAAGAGCTGCTGTGCAGCCAAAATTATGTACCAGTTATCAATGTAAAGCTGCTTTGACACAATCTACATTGTAAAAAGCGCTATATAAATAAAGGTGACTTGACTTGACTTAAAGGCTACACACCTTATTAAAGTGTTCCAGGTATATTAAACATACTAATGCTTACATGGAAAGAATATCATGCACTTTCCCAACTAATCCTAAACTAACTTTTCTTCATGGAATAGTAAGAAAAGACCTCTTTGTTCTCTTTATATGGAACATTTTCCTTATGGTGATTCTGAAAGAAAACGTGCTGGATTTCTGCTGTTGCTATAGTAACGAATGCATCTGATTGATAAACCACGCGCTTTTATGTTGTTAATTTTGTAGTCATTTCAGCAGTTTCCTTGACACATTCAGTTTAACGACATTAAGTTCATAATTTCATTTATCATTCATTGAACTCTGAGTATGCATTTAGACACATTATGCGTTTTCTCCGTCCATGCAATAAATGCACGCCTTGAAACTGCTCAGGTAATGTCAATGACCCATTTCCTTAAAGGTGCCCTAGATTCAAAAATTGAATTTACCTTGGCATAGTTGAATAACAAGAGTTCAGTACATGGAAATGACATACAGTGAGTCTCAAACTCCATTGTTTCCTCCTTCTTATATAAATCTCATTTGTTTAAACGACCTCCGAAGAACAGGCGAATCTCAACATAACACCGACTGTTACGTAACAGTCGGGGTGTACGCCCCAATATTTGCATAATGCCAGCCCATGATGTTCCCAACATTATAAAAGGAATTAGACAAGGGCAGCCAGTAAACGTCTGAGCTGCACACAGCCGAATCATCAGACTAGGTAAGCAAGAACAACAGCGAAAAATGGCAGATGGAGCAATAATAACTGACATAATCCATGATAGCATGATATTTTTACTGATATTTGTGAATTGTCTTTCTAAATGTTTCGTTAGCATGTTGCTAATGTACTGTTAAATGTGGTTAAAGTTACCATCGTTTCTTACTGTATTCACGGAGACAAGAGCCGTCGCTATTTTCATTTTTTAAACACTTGCAGTCTGTATAATGCATAAACACAACTTCATTCTTTATAAATCTCTCCAACAGTGTAGCAATAGCAGTTAGCCACGGAGGACAGCCTCAAATTCACTCAGAATAAAACTTTTAACATCCAAATAAATACTTTACTCACATAATTCGAAGCATGCATGCAGCATGCATGACGAACATCTTGTAAAGATCCATTTGAGGGTTATATTAGCTGTGTGAACTTTGTAAATGCGCTGTAATATAGTCGACAGCTCGTGTGGCAGGAAGCTCGCGTCTTAAAGGGGCGGCGCCGAGTGTAAATCAGTGCATAGTTAATGGTGCCCCAAAATAGGCAGTTAAAAAAAAATTTATTTAAAAAAAAATCTATGGGGTATTTTGAGCTGAAACTTCACAGACACATTCAGGAGACACCTTAGACTTATATTACATCTTGTGAAAGAACGTTCTTGGGCACCTTTAAAACTACAGTATTTTATCTTGTCGAAAATAACAGCGACTTTCCACGCAATAAAAGCATTTTATTTTAACAGCAGTGGCCACACAATGACTTGGCAGCTTTATCAATGGCTTGAGCAGTTTGACTTAGGACTATTGCGGTCTTAATAGAGAGCTATCATCTGCTCATGTGAACAACAGTGGCCATCCTGAGGAGATCTCAAACGTGGGCTACAGACGAAGCACGAGCACAATCCAATGAGAGGCAGTAAAGAGTGCAGTGTGTTGTCAGGGTTTGGGGTGGTGAAAGGAGCGAGGACTCAATAGTGCAGGTAGAAGGGCATTTATTAAAATAAAAATAAAACAAAACAACAAAAACTACCCCGTGGGGGAAAACAGACTTGACATAACTGGACTTGACTTACAGAAAACACCAGGGAATATACAACGATGAACCAGCACAGGACTGCAAACACAGGGAGAATAAATAGGAGACCAGGGTGGGACCGGAGGGGTAGGAGTCCTGGCAGAGGGCCAAGGTGGTGCTGGAGGAATAGGTGGCACCGGCAGGGCAGACAGCTTGGGCGGCACCAGCAGGGCAAGGCTCTACAGGCTCTGGGGTGGCCTCTGGGCCTACAGCGGGCTCTGGGGTGGCCTCTGGGCCTTGAGGGATGGAGGAAGACTTCTTCCTCCTCTTCCTCCGTTTGCTAGGGCGAGGCGGTGGTACTAAGCTTTCCGCCTCAGTGTGTTGCAGCACTTCTTGCCGCCTCTAGGGGTGCTGCAACATCTTCAGCCACCTCTGGGGGCACTGCAACATCTTCAGCCGCCTCTGGGGGCACTGCAACATCTTCGGTCGTATCAGCGAAGGCTGCAGCAGGAGGATTCTCTTGGCAATCAAGAAAATCGATTAGCTCCTCAAACGTCAGGTAATGCATGCCCCTCATAACCCACTAGCTCTGGGGTTTATCAAAGGTATAGTTGAAAAGGTCCTTGAGAGCTGCATCATTGAGCCACAGGCCCTCTGCAGCTCCACTGAACTGCACAGAAAATTCCCTCAGGTCAGTGCCCTCTTGACGGAGGGAGCTCAGGATCTTAAATTGGAGAATGTGCTGGTAGAGAGGGCTGGACACAGTGGAGGCTGGTGGATGGCACAAGCTCCTCTTCCGCTGAGTCCTCATTGTGGCTGGTTCGTTCTGTCAGGGTTTGGGGTGGTTGAAGGACCAAGGACTCAATAGTGCAGGTAGAAGGGCATTTATTAAACAATAAAAATAAAACACAACACAACACAACACAACACAACACAACACAACACAACAAAAACTACCCCATGGGGGAAGACTTGACTTGACTTGACTTGACTTGACTTGACTAAAACACCAGGGAATATATGACAGCAAACCAGCACAAGACTGCAAACACAAGGAGAATAAATAGGAGAGCAAACAAGGCAGGTAACGAGGGAGGACAGGTGGGGCAAACCAACCAATAATGAGGTACCAAGATGGGTGGGGTCAAGACAATAGACATGAGAGCACATGGCACAAAGAAACACATGACAAGCCATGTGCTCACACCAAACACAACAACACAAGCATATGGCCAATGAAGACAAATAACAAGCCATGTGCTTACACAAAACGAGACATGAACACGCAACTATGAGAACTCATAAGCTGCGTGTTCACACAAAACAAGACAACATGAGAGCACACAGCCCGTGAAACACAGACTGCGTGCTACACAAGACAAAAACATGAAAGAACGCAGCAGGTGGAAACAAACCGCGTGCTACACAAAACGTGACAATACAAGAGCGCCTGGCCAATAAGAACCGACCAGGCGCTAAACAAAACATGAGACAAGAACGCATGGCAAGTGAAAGAACACTCGACTGTGCGCTCACAATAAAGACAGGACTGGAAGCGCGAGTGTCCGAATCCCGACACGAAACCGAAACCAAACTAGACATGAGTGCCAGGATCCGAATGCCACGCTCCCGACATGAAACAAGACACGCAGACAAGAGAGCGCATGGCCCGAGAAGCACTCAAGACTGTATGCTCACACAAAAACAGGACAAGAACGGGAGTGTCAGAGCTCTGTCACAAAACCAAGAAATAAACTAGACAGAAGTGACAGAACCCTGACACACATGTCTGTGAAGGAGAGCTGTGAGGGCTCGAGTGACGCGCACAACATCTCTATCAATTCGGGCATGTAGTAATCTAATGTTTATATATTTTAAAGCACTGAATCGCTATAGAATCAAGATTAATCCGATTCTTAGCCTTTTACATCGATTCACGATTTAAAAAAACATGTTTCAAGATCGATGCATCGTCAGGATTTGTAATCGATGCATCGATAAAACGAGTGATTCGTTACACCCCTACTTCCTTGTGATCGTAAGAGTGGATGAAATGATAAAAACATGGTAGTAAATTGTTGAACGTGAAATAATACTGCAGTCCATTAATATTCAGACTCGTATGCAAGAGGGCGACAATCTTTTGCAATACAGTTCTGAATATTAATTTCCTCTTGAATAAACGAATTGAATCGTATTCAGCGTGTTTAGAGAGTTGTGGCGAGATTCCTATTTCTCTCTCAAAAGGCCTTATCTGCCGCTATTAAATCTGAATTAATTGTGTCGTCCAATAATTCACAATAGCTGGCGCTCCTGGGGGACGTCATCGGCTTAGCTAACCAATCACGATCCCCGTTACAGATCTAATCCGAAAAGCAGTCTATCTGATTTAACGACTGATGTGTAAGAATTTGGAGCCGTTTACGCCCTGATCCAGCGTGAACTGTAACAGCGGTAAAGCAATCCCGCAAAGTTACATATTCGTGTCGTGCGCACTAAAGTTTGCACAAAAGGGACTGATTCCCAAAGTTGTGTACCCATGAGTAAAACGGTACATATTGTGTCCAGTAAACTGGCACCAAAGAATCCGCTGAGGTTCTATAGTTGTAATCGTGATCGTGCAGTTAAATCAGCCGTAAAGGGTCAGAACCCTACAAGCGTGCTCATTTTTTATATCACGAATTACAGAAGGTGGATGCAGTAACTCTGACCAGACGCCAGAGGGCAGTCTGTTCAGGTGTGGCACCCCTCCCTACTTATTGGTTGTGTGGACTCATTGACGCCACCGTGTGGACGTTCTGAGTTAAAGCCGCTCTCCATACTTTGAACTGAATTATCTCCAAATTATCTTTGCTGCTCTAAACTGCGTGGAGTTGTACAAGTAATTTGTTTTGATGGTTATCCTTTCCAATCGTTTTTGGAATGTGGTTTACTGATTTAAATTTAATTTAAACACGTTTAAATTTTAAATTTAAATTAAGTTTCCCTTCCAACAAGAGAATTCACCTTCTGAGAGTTCTCCCCCTGGTGGACACTACCAGATAAGTCAACTCTCTCATTTTTCTCATCCAGAAGCAATTCCCTTCAGGGAAACTCACAAATAGGGAGGGCTTTCTCCTTTCTTTTCCCATTCTGTTATTCTATGCACTTATTTAAATTCAGTTGAACAGAGTTTAATTCGAATTTGAATCAAGTGCCTCTGCACTGTCTTCCTTTTCTCCCTTTTCTCATTCTGTTATTCCATGCACTTGTTTAAAGTCAATTAAACAGAGTTTAATTCAAATTTGAATCAAGTGCATCTGAAGTATTTTGTTTTTTCTTTACCCCTTCTGCTCATTTCCATTCTAGTCTAGCTAGTTCATTCTGACTGTCATTTTAGGCTCATTTTCTTTTGTCCTACATACTTAATTATTTAAATTTGGTTTAAACAAGATTTAAATTGAGATTTAAATTTACAATTAAGCTGTGTTTGTGTGACCACTTGTGTATTTGCAGATAAGGCCCTTCACTGCCCAGTGGTGAGTTGACGGTTGCCCCAATGAGTTCCAGTGAATGGAGCCGCCTGGCGGGTCTCGCACTGACTGTGTGTGAATCGGGGACATTCTGACCTCGTATCACGGGCAACACGCAAGGACATCAGCGAGTTGTGTATCAGGTACAGGGAGGCAACGAGACCCAGTTTGACAACAAACGGCAATTTTGTTTAATTTCCCTGCTCAGGCTTCTGCACGACAGAACCGCCCACTTGGAGTAACTGCCCGTAAAGGGGACAGATTCTGAGTTCAGGGAAAACTCAATTTTGACTGGTCAATCTGGCCGTTGGCGCAAATACCTTGCCAAAGTGCGCAATTGTGCTGATGTTCCCTGTTTGAGAGGTTGCACCATGGTACAAAGGGGACAGGTTGCCACGGACACCGCAGTCAAGTGTTTGAACGTCTAGGAAAGGTTGCCTGCCATTGAGTTTTTATTTGAGCACCCACGATTCACCCAGGCCTAAATTAGTGACATACAGTCACTTCACCTAATTGAAAGCCACAGAATATTGCATATTCTGCGATTATTCAAGTGCGGGCCAACCCTTATACTCTTAAGCCATACCATCCCTCTAGGTTTTATGACGCAACAGTGCACTTGCCTGGCCCCGTCATAAACCCCGCTGTGATAGGAAGCTTAAGTTTCACTTCTCCCCTCTAGCCCTTCTGTTTTTTTTATTGCTATTCTATTTTTATTCCTTTCTATTTGTTTACCGCTCTATTTCTCATTTAATTGCATCCATCCTATTCTGTTCTGTTTGTTTTCTGCTGTGTTTGTTTTTTCTTTCAGTTCATGTAAAAGCAGAGCCTGTGAGAGCCACAACGGAAAGACTGAATAATAGATAGACGACCGAGCAGCGAGAGTCATCAAAGGACTCTTAGGGCTACCGCCTGTCAAAATCTTTATTTAAATCCGGCACTCACCCACACAAATTGACCCACGTGGTCCTTTTGGCTATCGACAATTAAGTGTCTAGCCTACATTCCACTAACTGTCTGCACCAGTTAACTGGAACCAAACCAAAGAATTATATAATCATGCATTATTATAAGTCGTTAGTTCTGCGCGTGCTTGCATTGGTTCTGTTTGTGCTGTCTTTCTCTCGCCAACAGCAAGCTAACGTGTTCAGAGAGCAGCCCCAGCCCCGGGGACCGCACTCAAGACCTGGTTGGCTCCCTGACCAGCACGTTCCTGCCCAACGATGCTGTGGATCCCCAGCACCTGAAGCAACGAGCAGCTGGACGACAACCTGAAATCGACTGATGGCCCACGATCCGACGCCGAGCTACAAAGAATGGGCGAAAGTCATCCGAGCCATCGCCCACAACCTCAAGCTCCAGGCGGAGGATGCCCGGAGGAATCAGGCCCAGATTCATCGTCACCACGATCAGCGACTCGTCGAGACCCAGGACCAGCGTTGGACAGCGGATGAATCCAAACCCGAGCTACAGGAGGAGCTGCAAAGACTTCAAAAAGACCTTGCAGAGCTCCACCTGGAGGTGCATAGAGAACGTAGAAAAGAACTGACTGGAAAACTCCAACACAGCGAAGCTCCCTAGCCAAAGCAGAGACTAAGCCGAAAGAAAGACACAATAAAGCCCTGGCCTGTGAAAATCATCTTAAACAGGCCCAGAAAGGAGTTATGGCTCCGAAACAACTAAGAGACTATGTGAATGAACTTGACACTGGTTACAGAGAACTGAAAAGTGGCATGGGAGGGGAAACACACATCACAGAGTTTCCCCTAACCAGTCAAGAAGCCCTAATTCCAAATGGGGTTAAAAGTCCACTGCCCAAAACATCCAGCGGCCAAGAAACTTTGCCAGCAGCTGTCAAATCCAACTGCCAGCACCTGCGACAGGCTCTGATCCAAAAGCTTTCTGACCCTGCATCAGATCAAGGGCTCCCTGCTGCCATGGACCTAAAACGGGGCAGACTGAAAAACCCACAACTTATTGCTACAGCCGACTGCAAATGGCCTACTTCAGAGCATGTAATCAGTCAGCAATGGAGGAAGATTTCATCTTCAAAACTCTGTTTCTCCGAGAGCTGCACCCTGCGGTGAGTGATCATCTGGCAGCCTTGGCCTGCTCACGGCAGCATGTCTATTCAGCAGCTGCGAGACTTGGTCGACGAAGCTCAAGCCAAGCAGAGAACTGCGTCTAAAAAGACTGTAGAAAATCCAACCAGTTAAGCAGTCTCTGATCACTGCCCAGAAACCTGTCCTTACCTTTTTGAAAGACTGAGAAATGAAGCTGAAAGACAAAATCAGACTCTCAAGTCACAAAGATGTGAGCTGAATGTGCAGTCGCACAGTCCAAATGAGGTCCACCTTGAACACACAGCTCCCATGCACCACACATTGGTCGAGTGAGCCTGGTACCTCCTGTGTGCGTTAGCTCAAATGGACACATTTCCCTGTTTCATCCACAAAGACCTGATAGACTCCTTTGAGTCCTTATTGAATGCCAGACCGCTGAAAATCTGGGCTCAAGTGTGTGAACTTCTGCCTTTCCAGTCACCCAGACCACCTGAGCCAGACGGTCAGGTCACAGAGGTCGCTGTCTCAGAGCACAGTTCAAGTTCGCTACCCGGCGCACTTCAACTGACCATAGACTTTAACTCCTTCTGCTCCAAGGATCATGACAGACTCACAGCTGAATGATGTAACTACAACAGACATTATTCTCACACTGTGGGAAGACAACTTCAGCCACACGCTGCACAGTGCTCTCACTGAAGGAACACCGGACCTCCCATTTGTCAACAAGCAAACACACTTCCCACTAGACTTTCGTCTGCCAACCATGACGACTGTCAAGGACATCTGCGTTTTGAACTTCAAATGGAACAACCGGCGCTTAACCCATCACTTCCTGGTCCTTCCAGACCTCCTGATGCACTCTAAAGTTCATACGGACCCTGCAAATGAGTTGTTGTGGGCCCCAATGACTGTACAGCTTCCCTGTTGTTCCTGTCAACACTGCCAACTTCCTGTCAGGCCCAGACCGTCCAAGAGGTCTGCATCCTGATCCACATACAGGAAACTGTAGTACCACCTTACACCAAAGGGGGTGCTGTTTGGCTCCACATACAGGAAACTGTATTACCACCTTACACCAAAGGGGGTGCTGTTTGGCTCCACACACAGGAAACTGTAATACCACCTTACACCAAAGGGGTGTGGTTTGGCTCCACATATAAGGTAGTCAAACCCTAAACCACATGCTGGGCTCCTTCACACTTTCACCTGAAGGCGTGGAACATGGACTCACTCTAAAAGCCACACCCTAACTGAAGTGTCACCCTGTGTAATTCACAGTTGGCTCAACGAATGCATGGTCACAGACATCAGCATTCCCAAAGCCTACCATCTAGAATGGATAATGGACCACGGCTCCCATGACTTTGAACTCAGGTTAACAGTCATTAACTTAATACCAGCTGCCAGGGTCCCAGAAGGAAGCTTAAGCAACACAAGTTTCACAGCATCCTTCAAGAGCATCTCCATCACTTCCATCAAACTGGTACCCACAGAACAGGTGCGCAGAACGGAGCTGATGGAGGACCAACACCTCGCTGTACCCACAGTCACTAACCAGCCTGCCTGTGAAACTCAGGAAAGTGCTGCACCTCTGATAGCCAATCTGACAGCCGACACCACAACGGAGGAGCCATTCCCAAGGTTTGAGTCTAAAGGCCAACAGATCCAGAAAGATGCAAATGCCCCAAAGAATGATGCAGACTGTCAAAAACTCAGACAGGTCTTGAACAACTTCAAAGTGACATTTGCCAAAGACTTTTTAGACTGTGGTCTCACTAAACTCCACACGGTGTACAGTGCAACACACCCAAATGCTCCTCCCACCTCCGTCAGGCAATACAAAAGTCACATCACCTCACATGAACCAGTGCAGGAAACTATTCGTTCAATGGAAGAAAAAGGTGTTATCTGCTCATGCAACAGCACCTATTCAGTCCCCATCTGGCCCATTGTCAAACCAGACAGCAAGTGGCGACCCACCATCGACTTCAGGAAGTCAAACCAGCAAGTGCCACTGCCACGACGTGCCAGAAAGCACAAGTCTGCACGGAGCGGAGATTCAGCTGCCTGCCAAAACTGCTATAACAGCACACCAGCGTTGACACTTAAGATAAAGGTTCCCCAACAACAGCAACCAACCTGTCACAGGCACCTCAAAGAGAATGCGTGCCAAGGAATGCCCACGGCCTACGTCGATGGACGTTCCTACATCCATGAGGGCATCCTACAGGCAAGTGCAGGGGTACGATGGTTAAACAACCAACCCTGCCAACCACAGAACAGCAGGTGGGGTCCCCAGTCATGTCAGTATGGTGAAGCAGCAGCTACCCTCAAAACCCTTCACGTCTCCTCAGCCCATAACATCAGAGAACTCATGTGCACAGACCCACACTATGCCAGACCTCGTTTCACATGCCATCTTCTGGGCTGGAAACAAGCTGGTTTCAAGACTGAATGCAACAAGCAGGTGAAACCTCAACACCTGTTCCAGACACGTAATCACCTCACCCAAACACACGACATGATCGTTTACTGGGAAAAGGTGAAAAGATGCTTAAAGCAACCAGGGCGTGACAAAGGCGTGAACGGCCAAACTAATGCCCTTGCCAAGACTGGCACGCTGCATAACAATCTATGGTCACACCCACCCCAGTCACCCACCCTTAGTGTGGCGACAACATCCCGCGGCCAGCGGACTGTTCCTGCAACAGTTCCCACCTTACTGCCACTGCCACTGACAACCAAACTTTCCAACACTTCCATTCGAAATGTTTTGTACCACCACTTATACCCCTCCAACCTCCCGTTCATGGCATCCGGTCCCACGGTGGCCCCTGGCCACAAACGACTACATAAGACCAACCACATGCTGCGTGTGGGAGTGAACTTTCTAAAGTATGTTCCCTGATGTCCTCACAGCGCCAAAGCTTGTACTGCCACAGGGCCAAAAGGGGGGTGAACTGATATACACCCACGACACACCATGTGCCAAACACCATGGTACCAGAACCACAGATGACACATTAAAACAAGTGGCGCACTGGCCCAGCATGCAGCAAGATGTGGCAGAGTATGCCAGAGGATGTCAAGTTTGCTGTCAAGTCCAAACTGCAAACGCAAATCACAGAGCTCCACTGCAACGTAGAGGAGTCACGTTTCCACGGTCAGTCGACCAGAAAGACTGGACTGTAGAACCTCCTCTGATGCTCATGGCCATCACAGACACCATACAGGAGTCAACTCAGGCGTTCCCCACGGAACTACTGACGGCACGGCAGGTGGCATCACCGTTGCACCTGTACCAACCAGGAGACTTGAGTCTCATCACAGCCTACTCCACTCATCAGCATCGCAACAAGCTCCGCCTACAACTGAGAAAACAACTCGCAACACAGAGCCAAATTCTGCAAACCACCTGCAAATCCCGGAAAGGTATTGTGGTGGTTCTCTGTACTCACAGTTTCCTGCTGATCCAAACGGTGAACTCAATGAAGCAACTGTTTACAGTCCTTCCAAAATGACTTTGCCCAAAATCAGCTGGTTATGGCTCTGATGACAGACCTGCTGCGAGAAGTTAGCTTCTCTATGGACAGAGTGGCTATGAATAGGATTCCTCAGTATCCTACACAAACTGTGCTGGACTTTGCTACTGGCAGACCCACCAAGACTGTTCCAGCCCACCTCACTGACTCCCTGGGTGCTGCCAGCAGAATGAGATGGCCGTCCTTCTCAATCTACCCAGCGGTGAACAAGATAACATCTCCAGACCCAAGGACAAGGTCAATGTCAGGTGGTGGCAATGTAACACCCATGCCAAGAAACACACCTCAGATGTGGTAGCCTACCACAACAGCAACCCACGGCTGTGCCTGGCTCCCCACTTTTGCAGGTGTAGTTTCACCAAAGACTTTCAGTACTTCTGCCCTAATCAGCTCTTCCTCAGAAACCACACTGAAGGAATGGGCCGGTTGCAGCCCATGACCAGCGACACACGCTGCCCTGCCGAGGCCCAGCCTCGCACCCAAGTCATCGGAACACAAGCCGAGATTGTGGGTGATCGACTGCTCATCCACACCCCCACTAATGCTGCCACCCTAACCTACAATCAGCACAACACCGCCACTCGGGTCAGCCTGCCCAATCCAAGTAAGTGGATCCAGGTACCCCTGGGTTCCATCCTTCACCGCAGCAATCTGGCAGTGTACTGTCTCTCAAGCAAAGAGGACCAGTCAGAACTGGAAATCCCATCCTCCTCCAGGAATCACCATCACACCTTAGATCCAGGACTGGAACTGAGGATTGACAAAGGGGGGTCCCAGCTAAGTGACAGTACTCCCATCGATGCAGCCCTCCAAGCACTCTCCCGACTGCCTGTCCTGACCAGCTCACCTAGAGCCCAAGCTTGGACTGCTGCCAACACAGTCCTTTGCCTCTCCATAGCAATCAAGTACGCACTCGCTCTGGGCCTGGCCTTCATCCTACCCAAAGGGATCAAAGGGATGCAAGGGTCCATGGACAAGTGCCTATCTGCCCTTCCTCAAGGACCAGTAGGAACCACCTGCTGCGTGACCATCCGGATCCATGTGCCATCGAACTTGGTTACCGTCCAACGAAGTCCGCACAGGAACTTCGTTGGCCGAAGGGGGGTCTGTAGCATATGCACACGTATCAGGATAATCAATAAACTATGGAATGTTCAGAACGCTTTTAGCATGCTGGACTGTGTCGTAAAATCTCCCCTCGGCTCTGGCCGGTCTGCAAAAGCCTAGCAGATTTGACAACTTTGTGGCCTGGCCGAAATTAAACAGCGATGCCCTCTCTCCAGCTCTGGAGACTTCAAAGGATCGACCCCCTGGTGTGAGCCCAGAGACTGACCAGACAAATTCCAACACACACCACACACACACAGACACACACAAAAACACACAAACATACATTATTGACTGTATATGTAAAATATAACTATGCCAAAATGTACCCGTCATGTATCTCAAGCATATGCATGTTTCCTAATGTTTAGACTTAGTTTAAATAACTGTAGTTGAGTTGTTAACTGTTTTAGTTGTAATGATGGAATTTTGTCTGTAAACCATAACTTCTTTTATATGCCTTTCTGATCTATCGGGTTTGATCTCGTTTTAAAGCTCTGGCTACTGCTCATTCACTGAGATATGTCACATAGCTGACAAATGCATTTTTCTATGTGTTTAATGATACTGTGAAGAAAGTGCTCCATCTCGAAATCCGATCTGATAGTCATAAATTCAGCTAGGAGACAAGACAAAGAAAGAGCTTGCCCGCCAACTTTGCATCAATGTCATTGGCTATTCCACCTCAAGGAGGTGTGTCGGCTTATCTGTCATAAAAGAGGAGCACCAGGATTCTTCTGTGTGTTCTCCCGACGGCCCTGAATTGTCCATCGCCCACTCACGCACGTCTCTCCTGGACGTCACGGCGACGCGCTTCCATCGCGCTCATCACGGGACCACCATCTCTCCGGCGAAACTAACTTTCACGTCCTCAGTTCAAACCCTCCCGCGGAAGAAGACAATGAACTGCAGCAGCACTGACCTGAAACCCCGCAAG
Organism: Megalobrama amblycephala; assembly: GCF_018812025.1. NCBI lineage: Eukaryota > Metazoa > Chordata > Actinopteri > Cypriniformes > Xenocyprididae > Megalobrama > Megalobrama amblycephala. The sequence goes on along the minus strand of NC_063054.1, from coordinate 16,165,783 downwards.
CAAACTGACGCAAGTACCGTTTCTGAATCTTAGAAAATGAAACTGATTTCTGTGCTGGCTTTCAAGGACTGTTAGGTTTTGCTATTTGCCTTCTCTCTTTCCTTCCTTTCCTGTCTCTATGTTCCCTTTTTGTATATATTTGTATATTCTGTATTTAGACGTATAACCTCTGTAGTCGTAGTTTGCATATATTAAACACATTATTCATGCTCGATTGTTCTTTTTGCTCATTTCAACAAAAGCCAGGTCACTTTAACGTTTCGATCCTATATCCTTGCTTTACGTTTGAATTCTAGAATAAGAGGTCCTTCTCGTGGCCAGAGAAAAACTGTCCTTTGATAATATTCTATGAGGAGCTTATAGTTTGCCGGACAAACGAACAGTTTCTCTAAATAATTATTAAACCAGAACTAATCATATATATAATTGATTATAATTCATTATAATTAATTCACCATATATGGTTAATTCCCCCCTTGGGTCGGTATGTGCATAATATAAATTGATTAATAACTGTACGAACCACTACATCAGTGCCGACTATATTGGGTCCGACAGTATCGTCACAACACACGTGTGAGTAACAATGTGTCACTATTGCTATTTACTATTCACTTTACTGAAAATGATGAACGATGAATATAAGAAAGACAGTGCGACAAATGATGGTACATTCATTCATAATTCGTTTAACTTATGTGAAAAACCGTAAGTTATCCTGTCAGCTATTACTGTGGCAAGTACTTAAACTTTATATGCCACAACCAAGACTTATAAAACACGTAAAACGCAAGGCTTGACATTAACCTTTTTTGTCCACCAGCCACTGTATTTTCCAAAGTTACTAGCCACTCTCAGCATTTTCACTTTCCACACTTTTGGGGAAATTGTTTTATTAGGGGTATGACGATCTCTCACAAAAATGAGAGGAGACATATTTTATCACAATTTTTAAGAAATCTTCAATGATGTTGTGACAATGCTGTGACAAAGTCACAAAATGCAAAACAATGCAGGTGCATTTTGAATTTTTTTAACTAAACATTCTGTACTAATGTAAACATACTGTCACTAGTGATTAGTTTTGTAATCGAATAATTGGTCAGTTATTTTGATTATAGGGTTAGGGTTAGAAATAATAAGGTTGGTTCAAATAAAGTAGCAAATAATCATTTGGTTTAATTCAACAACACTGATAAAATACATATACATGTAATATGCATAATATAAACATAATCAATTATGTATTATAACAAATGCCTACTGAGGGCACCAAGGGCCTTGTGATTGTTGTTACATTTTACAGCATGATCAAATCCTTGTAAAGGTGCAGTGTGTTATATTCACAGCTACAGGTTAAAATGGGTACTGCAGTCCAATTTCAAAATATTGGAGAGGTTGATTCTCCCACTCCCTCCTCCTCAGACTCGATGGTCAAGGTGGTTGCCAGTTTGAGAACATGCAAGAGGAATGAACACAATGGAAGTCAAATGAGTGTTACACTTAAATTGATCAGTTGATTGGACATGGAGCTTTTTAGATGGATGCTGAGGCTTTTTAGATCAGGTAATCAATCTCCAATCTAGTTTGTTTACTGGCTTCTGTGGCTACAATACGCCGTGTTTTCCGCTAAATGGCAATCCAGGGTGTTGAAATGCTATTGGGTAAATTGGCAGCGGGCAGGATCAAACAGACCAAAACAAAAACAGATATTCTGATACGGAACATATTTCAAAGTAGAATTACTGTCTGTAGCATTGTGTTGGCCAATATTGGCCAAACAATATTTAATTAAAATGTGCATTTAATCTTTAATATTTGGCTACTTCTTTATGACAGAAATGCTACAGCCACTAATTTCTTTTGTAAACATGTGGACATCAAAACATGCAAACTCAGGGCAAGGGTTTAAACTTTTATCTTGAAATTGCAATGAACAACAATTTGATGCTGGCATTCAGACGTAAACGGAAGCACTGCATTCACTGCGTCAACTGCGTAGGAGACTGACAGGGTAGAGAAGAAATTGTTGAATAAAGTCGTTATTTTAGTTTTGTTTTTTGTGGTCGAAACATCCGCGATCTCCTTCCGTGTATTTCCCTAGTCCTGCACATAGAGAAATGGACAACAAGGCAGTTGAGCACCAAGCTCCAGTCGAGCACCTGCAGCAGGCCTTCAGCAAGCCAGAGCTTTGCCGCAGCGCAGATTCAGTCCCAGCCAGCTCACACTTTCCACCCCATTGGCTCAACCCCGCAAGAGCACAGTTAAAATCCTTCTCGTTTTCTGTCCCTGAATTAATTTCCACAGTTATGCCATCTGGACCAATGTTGATTGGGGGAATTCACGTTTTAAACTGTTTCTGTAAAAGTTTGCCGTTCTAAATTAACGTGCTGCTTGTGGTTTAAACACGCAAACAGCTGTTATATGCTCGTATATCACATTCAGATTGCACGCATGGTCGCATACAGAATCATTGAAACTCTGAACATATTTGTCATTGCTGTCCTGCAATTTATCAACAAAATCGCTTAGAAACTTAAAGTCAAGTCATAATATGTATTTCTGTTTTGAAGTAACTTCAACCCACAGCTTCAAGAGAAGCAGAGACTAGTAGGACATTCTTATAATCGTTCTTTTGCTGATGCATTTAAATAAATCTTACCATTTAATAACGAGCAGAAATCTGTAAGTAACTTAACGAACCATAGACAGATAACCAATGAATAAACTATTACGTTGACGGTTCCTACACAGTTTGGAAAAGTATGGAATTTGAGTAATTTCCAGGTCTGGATAGAAAAGAAACAAACAAACAAACAAAAAACATAAATAAATAAATATAAACCATATCATGCAAGCAGCGTGTTCATGGTAAAAATTTTACCATTTTTACCACCTTCCTAAACAGTCCAAACTGTTCTAAACAGGAATTACAATCTTCGCTCAGCTACTTAAACTTCATGATGCGAGTAATCCCGCAAGGCCACTCTTTCATCTCACATCTCCTCACTCTTGCATCTTCAATTCACATGCTAGAAACAAGCGTCAGGCCACAGCAGCAGCAAGCCTGGGCCGTGCCCCAGATTCACCACTTTCCTCCTCCCTCTGCTCACACACCACGGCTTTCCCTGGCACCGCACCCCATCTAACAATCCCCGCCCCTCTTGGAGAATGCCTTCCCTCCTAGCGTGAAGATGCTTCTACTAGCAGAGCAAGCTCAGCCATCTCAGCCATTTCATCTCGCCATCTCTCACCGTACTTCTCTTTTGTCTTTGGTCTACAGTTTAACTACGGACCCTAGCGTGAGGCTGCCTCCGCTATCGGAGCAGGCCCAGACGTCCTATTTTCCCCAGCTTCCCTCTTTTCCTAACCCCCTTGTTCCTTCCCAGGCTCCAGGGGCCAACCCGAGCAAGAGGCTGCCTCTGCTAACGGCGCAGGCCCAGGTGCCTCAATTTCCCCAGTTTCCCACTTTTCTAACCTCCTCATCCCTCCCCTGGCTTCAGAGGCCGACCCAAGCGGGAGGCTGCCTCCACTAACGGCCTCGGTCCCGGCCTTTCTTCCTCCTAGCACTGTCTCACAAGCAAACGCCGTTCACCCTGTCTACTACAACGCTGATGCCCATCCCACCAAATGCTCAGATCCTCTTAGAAATTCAAGCTGTTGGCACCAGAGGCAGACCCATTCCCAACCCCGGTACCTTATTATTCAGAGCTTATTCGGAGCCCATAAACCACCCACTGAAAACTCTCCTTGGCACCTCTCTCAACTACATTCTTCAAGCTGCCTCCACTAGAACCCTACAATCCATTCCGCATAGGAGCAGCAACTACAGCCACCCAAAAAGGCCTCTCCCCGCATCAGATTCAAACACTTGGTCGCTGGTCAGCAGAAGCTTTTAAGAACTATATCCGATCTAATCTCATCCATATTAAAGAAGCCTAACGAACACTTATCAGCTAGTTTCAGCTCCAGCTCATTCTCACACATACCTGCAAGCCACCATATCCAACTCAACTACTACCATCATTCCAATACAATGGAATTTTTCTATCATTGCTGCAGCAGTGATGCGCCTCTGCTCCCACAGGAGCTCAGTTATTCTGGATAATATCTCCACTGCCACAGCAGTGATGTCACCTCGGCTCCCGCAGGAGCTCATCTTCTCTGGCTAATATCTCCACTGCCGCAGCAGTGATGTTCCCTCAGCTCCCGCAGGAGCTCAGTTTCTCTGGATAATATCTCCACTGCCACAGCAGTGATGTTCCCTCAGCTCCCGCAGGAGCTCAGTTTCTCTGCCTAATATCTCCACTGCCGCAACAGTGATGTTCCCTCGGCTCCCGCAGGAGCTCAGTTATTCTGGCTAATATCTCCATTGCCTCAGCAGTGATGTCGCCTCAGCTTCCGCAGGAGCTCAGTTCTTCTGACCAATTCTTCCACTGCCGCAACAGTGATGTCGCCTCGGCTTCCGCAGGAGCTCAGTTCTTCTGGCTATTCTCTCCACTGACGCGGCAAATTTAGCAGCACGGCAAACTTCGCATACTACTACGCATACTATTTACTATCTGATTATTTGTAAGTGTGAACTCGTGAATTGAACATAAAATTCAACCCGCCAAAGTGGTTAGCGGTAGTGACTGAGTTGGTGGGTGTTAATATAAAGCCCTGGTAATACACTTAAATGTTTCACAGTCCACAAATGTTTCAACTATGTAGCTAGATAAACACCTTTCTGTAACGTGTTTGTTTCAACTCTAAGGGTGTGTGCACACTTGTCATGTTTGGTTCAATTAAAATGAACCCTGGTGCGACTGCTCAGTGCGATTCATTTGAACATGTGTGAACGCTGCCATCCGAGCCCTGGTGCGCACCAAACAAGCAGGCCGAGACCGCTTGGAATCACAGGAATCAGACGCGCATCTCCACGCAGCAGATCATCATGTGTGTGTCTGACGGAGGGATTCCTGCCGCCGTTTTGACTCCTTTACACATTTTATAAGCTCTTCACAAGTTCCCAGCTGGCCAAAATATCATCATATGCAGGCTACGCACACACAACAAGCACATTTATCTCAGCACACAGCATTGTTTTGGATGTACGGTAAGTTCCGTCTCAAAATAGGCAATACGTCATAAAATCCGACCAATCAGGTTGTGAACATATCCCTATGCCTTTAGGTTCGGTATCTTTTGGTTCGGTGATAAAATTGCCGAACCAAACGCTAATCAGACAAGGAATAAATGTTTTTGTTTTTTTTTTCTCCAAAATTCAGGGCTGGATTTCCTGAAACCTTCTTAACATTTTTAACTCTTTCTTAACATTCTTAAATTATACCTTAAGCTGTACCTTAATGTTAATATGTGTTTCCTGAAATGCTCTTAGTTATACAGCTTACAGTATACCTTCTGTAAGTCATTCATTCATAAGGTTGGTCTGGACCACTCTTAACTATACCTTATCACTGTTAACAGTCTAAACAAATAGAAATGGCAAAGAATAAAATGTCACGGGAAATCACAGGAACGAACAGGCAAGATCAATTTGCAGTAATTTAATGGGGTAATCCAAAGCGTAAATCCAGAAACAGGCAAGGGTCAAAATCCACAGTAACAGTCTGTACACAAAACAAGAAAAACACAAAGAAAACCAAAACAGAGAAACCAGGAACATTCGTGAAGACACCATAACAAAGGCAGAGACAAACCAGGTATAAATAGACAGACACTAATGAACAAACACAAAACAGCTGTGTGCAATGAAACAGGATAATGAGTCCGGGAGGTGAGTATGGGTAATGAAGTCCAACAGTGAAACCAAGAGTCCGGGTTGGAGTGCCCTCTAGTGGTTGATTAGGGCACTCCCACTAGTGATCATGACATTACCCCCCCTCAAAGGAGCGGCTACCAGACGCTCCACCAGACAAAAAAAAAACAAAAACACAAAAAACTCAGGAGGGAGGTGGACAGGAGGAGGATCAGGGGGAGGGATGGCGGGCCAGGTCCAGAGTCCCCAACTGAAAGCCAGGGGGGAGCCGGAAGAACCGACTATGGAGGTTCTAGTGGGATCGGGGTTCTGGCTAGTTGCCAGGGCGGCGCTGGAGGAACTGACCAGGCGGGCGCCGGCAGGTCTGGAGTCCTGGCTGATTGCCAGGGCGGCGCTGGAGGAACAGACCAAGCGGGTTTCGACGGTTCAGACGGCCTGGGCGGTGGCGGCAGGGCTGGCGGCCTGGACAGCGGCGGCAGGGCTGACCAAGGGTGCTCCGTGGCCATATCAGGGAGAGCGGGCAGCTCGGTGACGGCCTCCGTGGCCGTATTAGGGAGAGCGGGCAGCTCGGTGATGGCCTCCGTGGCCGTATCAGGGAGAGCGGGCTCTGGCGGCGGCGGCGGCGGCAGGGCAAGGCGCTTGGGAAAACAAAGAACAACCTCTAGAGTGGTCTCCGGGCCTTGAAGGACGGAGGAAGCCCTTCTCCTCATTTTCCTCCTCTTATGAGGGTGAGGCGGTGGCTCTGTGCCTACCTCATCTGTAGGCACCGAAGCAGACCCACAGGCTGGAACAGACTCTGGAGCGAACTCCCTGGCTGGAGTGGACTCCCTGGCTGGAGTGGACTCACTGGCTGGAGCGGACTCACTGGCTGGAGCGGACTCACTGGCTGGAGCGGACTCCCTGGCTGGAGCAGGCTCTGGAGTGGACTCACTGGCTGGAGCGGACTCACTGACTGGAGCGGGCTCTGGAGTGGACTCACTGGCTGGAACGGACTCACTGACTGGAGCGGACTCACTGGCTGGAGCGGGCTTTGGAGTGGACTCACTGACTGGAACGGACTCACTGGCTGGAGCGGACTCACTGGCTGGAGCGGACTCACTGGCTGGAGCGGACTCTGGAGTGGACTCACTGGCTGGAGTGGACTCACTGACTGGAGCGGGCTCTGGAGTGGACTCACTGGCTGGAACGGACTCACTGACTGGAGCGGACTCACTGGCTGGAGCGGGCTTTGGAGTGGACTCACTGACTGGAACGGACTCTCTGGCTGGAGCGGACTCACTGGCTGGAGCGGACTCTGGAGTGGACTCACTGGCTGGAGTGGACTCACTGACTGGAGCGGGCTCTGGAGTGGACTCACTGGCTGGAGCGGACTCACTGGCTGGAGCGGGCTCTGGAGTGGACTCACTGGCTGGAGCGGACTCTGGAAAGGCCTCCGGGCCTTGAAGGATGAAGGAAGCCTTCTTCCTCCTCCTCCTCCTTTTACATGGGTGAAGCAGAGACACAGTGCCCACCTCCCCTGTGGCCTCTGGAACGGATTCACGGGCTGGAGTGGGATCTGGAACGGACTCACTGGCTGGAGCGTGCACATTGACTGGAGCAAACTCATTGGTTGGAGCAGGCTCTGGCTGACCCGGTGTTGCCCATATACTCCGATGTTTGAGATAGTGGACGAACCCCCAAAAATCCAGGTCCTTTAGTCCATTCATCTCCCACAGAGGTAACGGGTCATCCAGGCAACCATTCAAAAGGTCCATTAGTGCCGCATCATTATAGCCCAGCCCCACCGCCAGGGTCCAAAACAACTGGGCCAAACCTCCTACCTCATTCCCCTGTTGTTTCAGGGTAGTCAAATTCTGAAGGCGATCCATCCGCTCCTTCGTAGTAACCGGAGGAGTGATTCGTATACCCATCCTGCTGGATCTATTTGTGATGGTGTCTTCTGTCACGGGAAATCACAGAAACGAACAGGCAAGATCCATTTTCAGTAATTTAATGGGGTAATCCAAAGCGTAAATCCAGAAACAGGCAAGGGTCAAAATCCACAGTAACAGTCCGTACACAAAACAAGAAAAACACAAAGAAAACCAAAACAGAGAAACCAGGAACATTTGTGAAGACACCATAACAAAGGCAGAGACAAACCAGGTATAAATAGACAGACACTAATGAACAAACACAAAACAGCTGTGTGCAATGAAACAGGATAATGAGTCCGGGAGGTGAGTATGGGTAATGAAGTCCAACAGTGAAACCAAGAGTCTGGGTTGGAGTGCCCTCTAGTGGTTGATTAGGGCACTCCCACTAGTGATCATGACATAAAATGCAAAGATTCACTGCTAAATTCAAATGTGCTTTGGCGCTGAGCTAGAGACAGACGCGCTCAGTGCTTGTCATATATCACAACTATTCAGTGTTTTCAACCACTTCAGGTTTATTTTAGGTTTCAGACATTTAAATACACATTCGAATGAAGTACTAGGCTATATAAAAAAGATATTTATAGTTTGTTAAAAAGCAAATTCCATACACTGATGTCTACGGAAGCTGCAATAATAACCCTTTCAATTATAAAATTTGATGAAGTGTTTTATTCATATCAGATACACATTATGGGCCCTATTTTAACGATCTAAACGCAAAGTGTAAAGCGCACGGCGCAGGTGCACTCAGGGCGTGTCCAAATCCACTTTTGCTATTTTAACGACGGAAAAACGGTCCGTGCGCCGGGGCGCATTTTTGAAATGTGTTGTCCCTATTCTCTTAATGAGTAATGGGCATAACATTCAATAAACCAATCAGAGTGTCATCTCCCATTCCCTTTAAGATCGAGATGCGCTCGCGCCATGGCGGATTGCTATTTACATGGCGGAATTTGTTGGCGGAAAAGCTGAACGCTTTTCAAGCGAAGAAACCGATCTGCTCATGCGCGAAGTTAAAGCGCGCGAGCAGATCATCTACGGGACAAGCAGGAATCCACCAAAGCTTCCCGAGGTGAAGAAGGCGTGGGATGAATTAGCAGTGATTGTGTCCTCGTCTTCTGGCATCAGATGTTTTGCTGAAATGACCTGTTAAGTGGCCAGTCAATCTTTCAGTCGTCTGCGTTGGATGCAGGCTTTCAAATAGCTCCGCGCGATGAGTCAGTTAATATATATGTGTGTGTGTATTGGCACGATTGTTCAATTAATTAGCCACTTTCGTTCATCATTATAAGTACTGTAGCAATAGGCTGAATTGAAAATAGGTAGCCTAATTCTAATACACGCAATGACTATTCATCATTACACTTTTATATTTATGTAGCCTACACAATAATATTCTTTTACACTGTAATCCTTTTGTTTTTAATATTTGGCATGTTTGTGTGATGCGCATCCCTGTGTGTAATAAGCAAAGTCAACGCGCACTGTGGACGTGCCCAGAGGCGCAGTTTCTACCAACGCGCTCTAACAAAAAAATATTGCGCCATTGACTTTAGACTTTAGACCAGGTTTGAGTTGATCTATGGTGAAGTCTATTTTTAGCTCCTTAAAATAGCAATGCGCCGGCAATGCACCTGTGTCACGGTTCATGGGTTCACTTACTCGCCCTCGTGTGGTTGTGGTGTGTGTTGCATGGTTACTGATTGTGTGGGTGTCACCCACCTGATTGATTGTGATGTGCTGCCAGCCGTGTCTTGTTCTGTGTGTGCTTTATCTTGTGCGTGTCTACATGGCGTCTTTGTCAGTTCGTTGCAGGCTGTCCCGCTGTCGTGTTCTGTGTTTCACTTCCTGTTATCCTGGGGTTCTGTACCTTCGTTTTGTGCCCGCGTCTGGGTTGGATTATTCCTTGGCTTCTGATACCCGTTGCAGCCCTGCGCCACCCGGTTCATCTGCTTCAACACACCACCGCGTCAGCTCGTCTTTGTGACTGCAACGACTGCCCTTTTGGAGTGAAGTTATTGTACAGCGTATTCTGTCAATAAATCCTGTTTTACTTGCACTTGGATCCTCTCTCTGTGTTCATTTCCTGACAGAACGAACTGACCAAGATGGATCCAGCAAGGTCATCGGATCTTCAGGAGTATTTGAGCAAGAACGCTCAACGGATGGATCAGCAGAACGAGCAGGTGATGGCCACTGCTCGCGCCGTGCAAACGTTGGTGGCGCAGGTGGCCGAGCTCTCAACCCAGGTATTACATCTTTCATCTCCCACTGCGCCAGCCCCACCGCCCGTTCCCCACTCATCAACCAGCACGCCACAAGAGCCTCGTATTCCTGCACCAGAGAGGTATGGTGGAGAACCTGATGCTTGTAGAGCTTTTCTGTCTAAATGCTCTATTTATTTCTCTCTGCAACCTAACACGTTCTCTTCTGAGGAGTCTAAAGTAGCGTTGGTTATGACGTTATTGACGGGATGAGCGGCGTTATGGGCAACGGCGGTGTGGGAGAACGATCATCCATGCTGCTCCTCGTTCCAGTCCCTGTCGCAGGAGATGAGGCGAGTGTTCGACCGTTCGGTGGCGGGACGGGAGGCTGCTCGCAAGCTCGCGGACCTGCGGCAGGGAGTTCGACCTGTTTCCGACTACGCTATTGAGTTCCACACCCTGGCAGCGGAGTGTAAGTGGAACGAGGAGGCGCAGTGGGATGTGTTCCTGCATGGGCTGGCCGACCGTGTGCAGCAGGAGATCTATTCACTGGATTTACCCACCACTCTTAACGGACTGATTGAGCTCGTGCTGCGAGTGGATGGCCGTTTGCATGAGCGCGCTGAACGCAGGAAGCCTGTGGCGCGTCTCGAAGAACTGGATGCTGCGGGGGTCAGCGGTGAGCACACGGTCGGTCCCCCGTTCGATCACGAGCCCATGCAGGTGGGGAGAGCTCGGCTCTCCCGGGAGGAGAGGACACACCGGAAGGAGAAAGGACTGCTCAGTGAAAGGCAAGGTCCGGCAGTAGGACCGAGGTTACTGTCGGGCGGTCTAGCTTTGGATAAATCATCGTCTGCGACGCTTCTCCCGGTGAGACTGCAATGGGTATCTGGACATCACATCTGCCAGGCCCTGGTCGACTCGGGCACGGAAGGAAGCATAATGGACTTTGAGCTGGCCACTCGGTTGCACATTCCCATTCGCCCGTTGGATCACGCCATATCTGTTTTCGCCCTCAACGGACAGAAACTACCCACCATCACACACGCCACGGACCCCGTCACTGCCATCATTTCCGGTAATCACACTGAACTATTGTCATTTTACCTCCTGGGACATCCGTGGCTGGTGAAGCACAAGCCCAGGATTGAGTGGGGTCAGGGATCCGTGGTGGAGTGGAGCCAACACTGTCATGCGTCTTGTTTGTTGTCTGCTTGTTCGTCTGTGTCTCGTTCTGTGTTGCAGGAGGAGTCGGTGAACCTGTCAAACGTGCCCAAGGAGTACCATGACCTGAAGGAAGTGTTCAGTAAGTCCCGGGCTGCTTCTCTTCCTCCGCATCGTCCCTATGACTGTGCTATAAATTTAGTTCCAGGGTCTTCTCCGCCCAAAGGCAAGTTATATTCACTTTCTAATCCTGAAAGGGAGGTCATGGAGAAATATATTTCTGATTCTCTGGCAGCTGGGATCATCCGCCCTTCTTCATCTCCCGCGGGGGGAGGTTTTTTTTCCGTGGGTAAGAAGGATGGCTCTCTGCGGCCGTGCATTGATTACAGAGGACTGAACAACATCACGGTAAAGAATACTTATCCTTTGCCGTTGATGTCTTCTGCCTTTGAGCGGCTGCAGGGCGCGTCTCTGTTCACGAAATTGGACCTGCGCAATGTAGCAAATTAGCTCAAAATAAATATGAATAATTAATCATAACTAGTTATAATTAATTATTAATATTTTAATCAGTTAATAAAATTAACTTAATGTAATAAAATTAATATTACAATCACTTAACCTGTTGTTCAATGAACACACAGTGTTAATTGTTTATTAATTCTAAGAAATGTTCATTTCCAGGTTATGGGAAATAACAATCTTATTCTACTAAAAGCCTGTAGTCAGGACCGACATGAATAGGGACTCCCGTATATGAGCGCAAAACACAGACAACCTTACGTGTGACATGAACAAGACTTTATTAACTAGACTAAACACTTAAACTACTCTAACATTCACACACATACATGCATACAGTTTACCAAGAGAGAGAGGGCTAAAGCAGAGTACAGGAAGCAAGAGGTTACAGCATTGTTGTACATTTCAGCAGATCAACAGCCTTGAGCAAACCATCAGTTTACCTTCTTTCAAAGGGGTAAGGATACTCAATGTATCCGATAATGAGACTAAGTTTGATACTTGCATGTCTCTCCAAGTTGAATTAAAACTGTCCTGATGCAATTTGTGGAGGCTCCCGTTGAATCTTTGCTGATATTGTCTTGATGAAAGAGAACCAGTTGGATTCAGAGGATCTTTGGTGAATGGAAGGTCTAGGCCGAGGCCTGGCACAAGCTTGGGGTTCCTTAGAAGCTTCCAGCTTCTTAAAGCATCATCTTGACGTCAGCATTTGTCAGTAAAAAAAAGAAGAAGAGGAGGAAGAGCAGGAAGAGAGAGGGTTCCTTGTGATCAGTGAATATAAGGGGTGAAGATGTCACACCCTCTTGAGGTGTCTGAGCCAATAAGGAGTTCCCCTTTCAGAGGGAAGTTTTACGAGTCTTTGTTCTGTAGCAAGATATTAGCATAAGACACTGGATTGGATGAATGAGAGAATAACCTTCTAGCTTCCTATAATTCTAACATGTCACAGAGTTAGTAACATGTAACATAAATTACCAAATAGGAAATTAAAGTTGGAGTCCGTAGATACCAAACATGCTGCCAGTGTGATCTCAGTTAACTATACATTTGCAACTATGGAACATTAATACCAAAATAGTTCAAAAGAGAGAATTAATACATAGAATAAAGCCTATAAAAGGAAAGTCATGAGATGGGAAAATTGGATACATGTTTATACATTTCCCAAGTGGTTATATAGAGAATACATAGGATTAAGAGAGTTTATTTGTCCTTCTCAGGAAGAATGAGTCACTAGTCTCTCCAGAATTCTTCTGGATCATAAAAGTATCATATAACTGTAACAGGACACCTAGGTTGGCCTGTGTGCTAGCAACATTGGGATGCTGGTTACAGTTTTAGGGGGATGAGTTCAGAGAACTTTGATAGTGAGAGTGAGTTTATGGGTAATTCATTAAATACAATGAATAATTGTGTGGCTGATTGGTCCAGACGTTACAGCAACGCTTATCATTTGGTCCGCATCAGGGAGGGGGATGAATGGAAGACGGCTTTTAACACCCCTAGAGGGCACTTTGAATACTTGGTTATGCCGTTCGGCCTTTCCAACTCGCCCGCCGTCTTCCAAGCACTCGTCAATGACGTGTTGAGAGATATGGTCGTTCAGTTCATATATGTCTACCTGGACGACATATTGATTTTTTCTTCTTCTCTCCAGGAACACGTGCAACACGTCAGGCGAGTGCTCCAAAGGCTGTTAGAGAATGGGCTTTTTGTCAAGGCGGAGAAGTGCGTTTTTCATGCACAGTCTGTTCCATTTTTGGGGTACATCGTGTCGTCCGAGGGGGTGCGCATGGATCCTGACAAGGTTAAGGCTGTGGTGGATTGGCCAATTCCAGATTCCCGCAAGGCCCTGCAGAGGTTTCTGGGCTTTGCCAATTTTTACTGGCATTTTATTCGCAATTTCAGCCAACTAGCTGCTCCTCTGACCGCCTTAACCTCCCCCGCAACGACATTCAGGTGGTCGGATGCAGCTGAGGCTGCATTCACCAAACTCAAAAGCCGCTTCGTTTCGGCTCCCATTCTTGTCGCCCCTGATTCTTCACATCAGTTTGTGGTGGAGGTTGATGCGTCAGAGGTGGGGGTAGGTGCAGTTCTATCCCAGCGTTCCACAGCGGACGATAAGATGCATCCTTGCGCGTTTTTTTCACATCGTTTAACCGCTGCCGAACGTAATTACGACATTGGCAACAGGGAGCTGCTGGCGGTCAAATTAGCTTTGGAAGAGTGGCATCACTGGTTGGAGTGTTCGGGGGTACCTTTCATCGTCTGGACTGATCATAAGAACCTTGAGAATATTAGATCCGCTAAACGACTTAACTCTAGGCAGGCTCGGTGGGCTCTGTTTTTCGGTCGTTTTGATTTTTCTCTATCTTACCGTCCTGGGTCCAAAAACATCAAGCCCGATGCATTATCTCGCGTTTTTGATCGTTCCGAGCGCCCGTCCACTCCCGAGTGTATTCTTCCTGAGAGACTCATTGTCTCTTCACTCACATGGGAGGTCGAGTCGAAGGTCCGCACGGCCTTAGAAGGGGTAACGCCTCCGCCCGGGTGCCCACCGAGTCGGTTATTTGTGCCAGAGGGGTTGCGTTCAGACGTTATCCGATGGGGCCACGATTCCAATCTGGCTTGTCATCCAGGGGTTAGTCGCACCAACTTTTTGGTTAAACAACGATTTTGGTGGCCCTGCATGGCTCGCGATGTTCACAATTTTGTTTTGGCTTGCTCTGTCTGCGCTCGTGGTAAGACTTCTAATCGTCCCCTGAGGGACTCCTTCAACCGCTGTCTGTCCATTCGAGACCCTGGTCCCACATAGCGCTAGATTTCGTTACAGGCGTCCCTCCTTCACAGGGCAATACAGTGATTTTGACCGTAGTGGACCGGTTCTCGAAAGCGGCACATTTCATTCCCTTGCCCAAATTACCCACTGCCAAGGAGACAGCGGTTACTGTCATTAATCACGTCTTCCGTATCCATGGCCTCCCGGTAGACGTGGTTTCTGACAGGGGATCCCAATTTACCTCCAAATTCTGGAAGGAGTTTTGTCGTTTACTGGGGGCGACGGTTAGTTTGTCATCTGGGTTCCATCCCCAGACGAACGGGCAAGCTGAGAGAGCCAACCAGGATTTGGAGAGAATGTTGCGATGTCGGGTTGCTCAGAATCCTTCCTCCTGGAGTCAGCAGCTTCCTTGGGTGGAGTACGCGCACAATTCGTTGCCAGTGTCGGCTACGGGCCTGTCGCCTTTTCAGTGTAGTCTAGGTTACCAGCCACCTGCCTTTCCCAGTTTGGAATCCGAAGTCGCGGTCCTCTCCGCTCACGCCTTCGTCCAGAGGTGTCGTCACACGTGGAGAAGAGCCCGAGAGACTCTTCTTCGGGTGGGGGCGCGCACCAAGGCCCAGGCCGATCGCCACCGACTGAAGCCTCCCGTATACGTCGTTGGTCAAAAAGTGTGGCTTTCTTCTAAGAACATTCCGCTCCGCTCCGTGAGTAACAAATTAGCACCCAAATTCATTGGCCCGTTCACGGTCACCAAGATTCTTAGCCCGGTGACTGTCCGCCTCAAATTACCACCAGCGTACAGCAGAGTTCATTCCGTCTTTCACGTTTCCAAAATTAAACCCGTTTTTCATTCTAACATTAATCCGTCAGTCCCGGTTCCTCCCCCGCCGCGACTCGTAGATGGGGAACCTACTTATTCGGTTCGTCGTATTTTGGACGCTAGGCGAAGGGGACGCGGATTCCAGTACTTGGTGGACTGGGAAGGTTACGGTCCGGAGGAGAGGAGTTGGGTTCTTGCCAGGGACATCCTGGATCACTCTCTTATTGATGACTATCGTCAACAGGTAGGCTCTCCTGGGAGCGCCAGGAGGCGCTCGTAGGAGAGGGGGTACTGTCACGGTTCATGGGTTCACTTACTCGCCCTCGTGTGGTTGTGGTGTGTGTTGCATGGTTACTGATTGTGTGGGTGTCACCCACATGATTGATTGTGATGTGCTGCCAGCCATGTCTTGTTCTGTGTGTGCTTTATCTTGTGCGTGTTTACATGGCGTCTTTGTCAGTTCGTTGCAAGCTGTCCCGCTGTCGTGTTCTGTGTTTCACTTCCTGTTATCCTGGGGTTCTGGACCTTCGTCTTGTGCCCGCGTCTGGGTTGGATTATTCCTTGGCTTCTGATACCCGTTGCAGCCCTGCGCCACCCGGTTCATCTGCTTCAACACACCACCGCGTCAGCTCGTCTTTGTGACTGCAACGACTGCCCTTTTGGAGTGAAGTTATTGTACAGCGTATTCTGTCAATAAATCCTGTTTTACTTGCACTTGGATCCTCTCTCTGTGTTCATTTCCTGACAACCTGAACACACCTCTTCTTTAGACCAGCACGCCCATGGGCGCACTAACTGGCGCAAATGCATTTACTAATTTAAGGATGTGGCGCTGAATGGGAAAACGCGAATGGCGCCGGACGCAAACTAGCAAACACACTTGCGCTGCGCCTTGCGTCGCATTGCGCCGGGTGTATTATAGGGCCCTATGTATGAAACAATAAAGTTTACTCTATTCTTCTCCCAGTTCACCAGCTAGATAGCCTACTTCTATGTATTTTGGGGGAAATTTCATAAATCCGACAGCTTTGAATTGCGGTGCCTACTCGTCAATTGGAATATATCATAAAATTCATGATATAGTTAGTTATAAAGTTTATGAACATTTTGAATAAAAAAGGAAAAACTATATATACACGTTACCTACATATCTGTCAGCTTCATGATGCATCTCCAAGGAATTAATACGTTCTAAAATTATGGTCACCTTAAAGGCCCGCTGAAGTGTCTTGGATCGTGCAGCATTATTCAATGAGTTACGCAATTTCAACTGAAACAGGAAGAGAGGGCTGGACATATCAAACAGCTCCCCCACTTTTTTTTTAAATAGCCAATAACGTTTCGTTTATACCACAGCTCGGCCTGAGCCGTTAAAACCTCAGTTTCCTTCTAATCGTTTCTCCTCCTAATGCTCTCTATAGCAGAGGTTCCCAAACTGGGGTACGTGAGGTGACAGAGGGAGAATGCGAACAAAATGAGGAATGTTGCCGTTCATTTAATTCATCCACACCTTAAAATAACATTAAAACCGACCATATATTTTTTAACAGGCACAATGCCTTAAATTCATAACTACATGAATACATAAATACATCCATGCATACATCCCTTGTCTCCCGGACTCCAAATCCCATGATCCTCCTGTTTCGTCACCTGCACTCACTTCCCTCGTCAGCTCCTCATCATCACTCATCACATGCACCTGGACTCTATTGTCAGCACTGCCTTTATATTGCACTCACTCCATTCACTCCTCGTCGGTTCTCTGTTGTGTTAAACGTGTATGTTTGGTGTTCCTGCCCTATGTCTATTAAAGTGTACTAGTTTGCTGTGGAAATCCGTATCTGCCTCGTCTCTGCACCAGCAACCGTAACAGAAGAACGGACCCAAAAACGCTGGATTTCCACAGAAAGATGGAGACTTTCCCCAGCTCCTTGGCTCCTGCTTCTCCCATGCCTCTAAGCTCCTTCACAGCCGGCGATCGTCTCATCGGGCTCCTACAGGTGGGTCGTTCGCTGGAGAGGTATGTGGAGGAGTTCGTTGAGCTTGCTTTTTTGTCTGACTGGCCTGAAGCATGTTTGATCTCCCTGTTTCTGGATGGACTAGACGACGACACTATCCGTTTTGATGAACCTGATTATCGCTTCTCCTTAAGCGAAACTATCAATACCATTTTTTGGTTAAATGACTCCAAATTCTATGTCGATTGGGTTCAGGATGAGTGTTTGTCTCCAGTCCAGCCAGAAACACGGCAGGCCGGGCCAGTCAGTCAGTCTCCGACTTCCTCCGCATACCCCTCCAGCGAACTCCCTGCCTGCCCCATGCTGGACCCACACTCCTCTACTGGGTCCAGAAAGCGGAGGAGGAGGAAGCAAGCCGCTCCAGTCTCTCCAGAGCCCGCTCCAGTCTCTCCAGAGCCTGCTCCAGTCTCTCCAGAGCCCGCTCTAACCCTCTCCGAGCCTGCCGCTCCATCCCTGTGCGAGCCGCCAGATGATGCGGCCTGGCTCATTGACTTCTGGACCGAGCCCTCAGCTCCAGCTGCCGCCGCCGAGCAATCCGCTCCAGCCGCCGCCGCCGAGCAATCCGCTCCAGCCGCCGAGCAATCCGCTCCAGCCGCCGCCGCCGAGCCCTCAGCTCCAGCCGCCGCCGCCGAGCCCTCAGCTCCAGCCGCCGCCGCCGAGCCCTCAGCTCCAGCCGCCGCCGCCGAGCCCTCTGCTCCAGTCTCAGCCGCCGAGCCAGCCGCTTCAGTCTCAGCCGCCGAGCCAGCCGCTTCAGTCTCAGCCGCCGAGCCAGCCGCTTCAGTCTCAGCCGCCGAGCCCTCCGCTCCTGCCTCAGCCGCCGAGCCCTCCGCTCCTGCCTCAGCCGCCGAGCCAGCCGCCCCAGTCGCCGCAGCCGAATCAGCCACTCCACGCGCCGCCAAGCCAGCTCCATGCTCCTCCACCCACATATCCATGATGTCTCTGGGACTCCTTGTTACTATCCTAAACCTCCCCAAGTATTTTTTGGGGGGGGGCCAAGTACCCGTGGGTGGGGACATGTGGGCGCCACACATGGGGGTGGGCTCCGAACACTGCCGTGGCAGCCCACGTCTCCTGACCCGCCGTGGCTGCCCGCTGCACCTGACCTGCGTGGCTGCCCGCTGCACCTGACCCGCCGTGGCCGCCCGCTGCACCTGATCCGCCGTGGCCGCCCGCTGCACCTGACCCGCCGTGGCCGCCCACTGCACCTGACCCGCCGTGGCCGCCCACTGCACCTGACCCGCCGTGGCCGCCCGCTGTACCTGACCCGCCATGGCTCATGGATCCGCCCTGGAGACCTCCACTCCTACCCATGCCTCTCCCTGCACCGGCATGAGGTCTCCAGGGCGCCCACCCCCCCTCCCCGGTGTTCCATCTACGGCGCGAGGTCGCGCCTACCGGGAGGGGGAGGTACTGTCACGGATCCCTTGTCTCCCGGACTCCAAATCCCATGATCCTCCTGTTTCGTCACCTGCACTCACTTCCCTCGTCAGCTCCTCATCATCACTCATCACCTGCACCTGGACTCTATTGTCAGCACTGCCTTTATATTGCACTCACTCCATTCACTCCTCGTCGGTTCTCTGTTGTGTTAAACGTGTATGTTTGGTGTTCCTGCCCTATGTCTATTAAAGTGTACTAGTTTGCTGTGGAAATCCGTATCTGCCTCGTCTCTGCACCAGCAACCGTAACAACATCGAAATACCACATCTTTTGCGGTCAAATCTGACTGTGTCCATCTCCACACGATTGCAAATGTGACAATGGTTTTATACAACAGTTCAACAAATATAATAATATTAAGTGATGTTCACAATATTATCAGTATTTGCTCCAACGAAAGCCACAGCAGAACTAACGTACAACACACAGCGGTGTTTTGTGAACGAATCTGCGGCTTTGAACAAATTGTTCCTGATTCCATGATTCATTTATAAATACAGCCACTTGCACTCAATGACTCATGCATTAAGACAGTGACTTATCGCCATCTACTGGCGGTTTTAGTATTTAAAAGAATCACTTTTCAAGTTTTATCATTGCATATTTCTCTACTGAAACTTTTTTTTTTTAAATTTAAAACATTATTAATGTTGTAAAGGTATTTATAAAGATAAAAAATGCACTGGAAAGTTAATTTAGGGGCAAATATTGTTCCTTAATGGAAAAGGTGCAGTCTAAGAGGAAGAGAGGGGGTATGCATTAAAATGGTAAATGCCTCACGGGGTACTCCAATCTAAAAAGTTTGGGAACCACTGCTCTATAGCACTTTAAAATACAGCATTATGTGCAGAATTCAAATAGGTACGATACCTTTTGTGGTCTGAGTCAACTGCGGTCCGTGGATATGATCCACTCTGTGCTCTCGTGTCTCTGGACCAGAGCAGACTGTGCTTGCGCTGCGGCAGTTCACGTGACACTAACTCGAAAACGGACTTCATTCGCATCAGCAGAAAGCATATTTACACTGTCTGAATCGTTCCCTATCCTCTATATAGTGCATTGTGTGCCATTCATCATGTAAAAACTAGTAAATGTGTGAATGAATTACCAATTTCAGCCACAGCTTCAGCGTCTGTTTATAGTGTAGGAGGGGCAGGACTTCAGATTCTAGAGAGCATTTGATTGGACAGAAGATCTGACGAGATGCTGCAGTGCGATGTGATGTCATGAAAATCCGTGATCCATTTTAGCGGAAGTGAGAAACTGTAAGTTTTGAATGTTTATATCTCCTAAATGTGAATTTTGTCATTTTTTGGAACACACCAGCCTATTTATCACCTTAAGACTTTAATATATCATACTAAAAGCTAAAAAACTCCAGGGGGACTTTAAAGTCATGCTGGGGGCTCAGCTAAAATATAGAGCCTCAGAGATAAATTACAATACAGATTTAGTTTGCAATTTGTATTATTTTATAAGATGAGTCCTGATTAATGCAATTTCTACTTAAGGGGCCGTATTCACAAAACATTTTATCTTACCACTAGGAGTTCTCCTAAATAGCAGTAAAAGTTCTTAGCTAAGAGTTTTCTCTTAAAACCTATTCACAAAGCTGCTGAGACAAACTTTTAGTAAGGAATAGACTGAAGTCTTAAGCTAAGAGTAAGGGCGAGGTTGACCTCGTTGCTATGGAGTATACACACAGTGATTGGCTGATGGGGGAGGAGTCAGCCATTTAATCACAGAAATATTGTAGAATGAGGTGTCATGTTTCCATATTAAAATAAAGGTTTTAAAATACAAATGTTGCCCTATTCAAATAAAGATTTTTTAATAAAAATGTTGCCATAGTCAAAATAAAATGTTGGCATATTGTTGCCATAAAGGTTTTAAAAAATAGGCTAAGTGTCACTAATTAAACTAGTATATACAGTTAATTGTCCGCCTCTTGGATGTCTGCATCTTAAGAGAATGCAGAATTCAAGTGAAAAATTATGTTTTATAAACAAAGTTTGGGAAAAACACATTCAAACGGTATTTCTAATCAGCTTGAGATTCTCTCCGCCACCCCGCTCCTCACTCTCGGCTGGGGATACGGGGAGAACTTTGGGCTAAATTCCAAGCTCGGAGGCCTCGATCTCCACAGCACACCAAATATATATTTGTATATCATGTGTAAGTGTGAATTCATGAAAACCATTGCCACAGGTAATCAGACAATATTTATTTATTTGTTAAAGATGTATTTTTGGCGTCTCATCATAGATTCAAATCTATAAATCAAAATGTATTGCATTTATGAAGAAAAGGTTCAGCCCCTAAGGCTCTGTTGCTATTGTCTCGATGGTGTACAGTGTCTTTGGGTGGATTAGGACTGTTTGTGATTTGGTCTTAGTGATTTAGGAGTCCTCTTGAATACTCCTAACGTTTCACAGATTTAGGAGCTAGTTTTAGCACTAAAATGCTTTGTGAAATACTCTTAGAGCAAAAAATTAGGACTCCTAAAATTAGGACTGACACGCCCATTATTTTTAAGAGTTTCTCCTAAATCGGCAAGTTAGGAGCTACTTTTAGCCTTAAGATGTTTTGTGAATACGGCCCCTGAAGTGGTTCTTTTATAAAGACCACCGCTTTCTCACATAACACAGTGAAGCAGCCCTGTATAGAGTGAATTATCGATTCTCGAGCCATCAATAAGAAAGGTTGATTCTAAGGTATAGTTCAGGGAACATGCCTAGATAAGGTATATCTTCAGTTAAGGTATACCTTTAGAGTCTGTGTAGCAAGCTAAGAGACAGCGTTATCAGGAAATCCAGCCCAGATCCATAAAGTAAGGTGGAAAGGAAGCAGCTCTCGTAAAGTCTCAGTTTAGTGTGGGTGATATATTCTGCTACATTTAAACAAAACTAAACTAGACAATCTGGGCTGGATTTCCCGAAACCTTCTTAACTCTATGTCGTTCTTAAATTATACTTTAAGCTGTACCTTAACGTTAATACGTGTTTCCCAAAACGTTCTTAGTTAAGTATACCTTCTGTAAGTTATACTTTCGTAAGGTTGGTCTGGACCACTCTTAGCTATACCTTATCACTGTTGACAGTCAATACGAATATAATTCTGAAGTTGTAATACAGTGTTCGATTAGGATTATGGCAAATAATAAAATGCAAAGATTCATTGCTAAATTCAAATGTGCTTTAGCACTGATCCAGAGACAGACGTGCGCTCTGCGCTTGTCATGTATCACAACTATTCAGTGTTTTTAACCTCATCGGGTTAATTTTAGGTTTCAGACATTTAAATACACATTTGAATTAAGTAGGCTACTGCATAAAAAAGACATTTATAGTTTGTTAAAATCAAATTCCATACACTGATGTCTACTTAAGCTGCAACAATATAGATAAATTACAATATAGATTTAGTTTGCAATTTGGATTACTTTTATAATATCCCATGAGTCCTGATAAATGCAATTTCTACTTCTGAAGCCCTTCTGAAGAACACTGATTTCTCACATAATGCAGTGAAGCAGCCCCTGTATAGAGTGAATGATCAATTCTCCAGGTAACGTTGCACTTAAGAAGATATACCTTACGCAACCTCCTAAGGGATAGTTCGGGGAAAACGCCTAGAAACGCTATATCTTCAAGGTCTACCGGTAACGCTTTAGATTACAGCCTGGAAAGTACTGCGTAATTACAAAGAATTTACAGCGTAACTTTCGATAATTATAGTGTAACTATACAGTAAGTACATGTAAGTATAGGGGAACAATATGTAAAGTATTGGGAATAAAGGGGTAACAACCAGGAAAATAACAAGTTATTTATACTGCAAGTATTTTAGAACTAAGGGGTACTTACACTGTTATGATAGACAACAATCTTACATTTGGGAGCAATTTAGCTAGAAAGTGCACTGATTAAGTTGTTTCAAGGCAAGTAGAAAGAACTATTGCAATCTTTTTTAATACATGGGGAAATATGCTTTTGTTTCATGTAGTTACAGGGTAAGTATGACATTACGGGGCGTAAATTAAAGTCGAGCTTGTTACCCTCTTATTTCATGTAGTTACAGGGTAAATATGACATTACGGGCCGTAAATTAAAGTGGAGCTTGTTACCCTCTTATTTCATGTAGTTACAGGGTAAATATGACATTACGGGCATAAATTAAAGTGGTGCTTGTTACACTCTTGGTGCAAGGTAAGTATTCACGGGCCGTTACTTGTTACTCTTGTTTCATGTAGTTACAGGGTAAATATGACATTACGGGCCGTAAATTAAAGTGGTGCTTGTTACACTCTTGTTTCATGTAGTTACAGGATAAGTATGACATTATGGGCCGTAAATTAAAGTGGAGCTTATTACAATCTTGTTTCATGTTGTTACCGGGTAAGTAATAAAAAAAATAAAAATAAAAAAAAAATATCTAAAACTTTATTTGAAAAACGTTACAACACTTTTTATTCGTCTCTCTTGCTTGGATTCCTCCTTCTCTTGTTCCTCTTTTTCTTTCTTTCCACTGATGAATCTTAAGAGGGAATCCCATTTGCTATTCTGTATTAAGAAAACACAGTACACCTGGAAATGTGCTCACCGTTTATTCATTACCCTCATGCCATCTGAGATGTATACGACTTTCCTTCTTAAGATGAACACAAAAAGGTTTTTAGGAAAAAATGAATCATCTGGGAATGCTTTATATTGCAAGCTCATGTGTTCCTAAAAGTTGAAACATCAAACAGCACAAACAGTAATAACTACAGTAATCCATACGACCCCAATGGACGAATCGATGTCTTCTGAAGTTAAACGATACGTATTTGTAAGAAAAATACCAAATATTTTAATATTTTTAAAACTTTCGACCAACTGTCTTCTGCGCATGCATGTGAGGGTTGAGAGTTCATGCTTGACGTAACTTGAAGCGTGACGTAAGCGTGCAGAGAAACTCACGCAGATGTTGGATGCCGTCCGTTTTTTTTAAATTATTATTATTTTTATTAATGCTCACAACAAAATACACAGAATAACAGATAATGAGAATGAGAAACAAACAAGACAGAATAACAGAGACGGCAGTCCTCTCGCGAGTTTCACATGAATCTCCCGCGAGAACGTCATGAAAGCTTCACGTTGCTCATTACAATGTGCTTCGTCGAACGCAAAGTCGACTCTCATGCAGCCGCTGGTGACAGCTGGTCGGAAGCGAAAAGATGAATAGCCTAAACCATGAGAAAATTTCTGGGTGTACTGTATTTTCTTATAATACAGAATAGCAATGGGATTCCTTCTTAAGATTCATCAGTTGAGAAACAAGAGCAGGTGGAAGCCAAGCGAGAAACAACAACAACAACCAAAAATGGACAAAACTTGTTACTTTCTGTCAGGACTTTAGAATTTGAAATGAAAAGTTGATTTAAAAAAATGAATAATAAGTGTTGTAGACCTATTTTTAATAAAGTTGTTTTTCAAATAAAGGTTTCAGAGTCAGTGATATCAGATTGTTTGCATTTTATTAATTACTTACCCTGTAACTACTGTGTAACAAGCACCACTAATTTATGGCCCGTAATGTCATGTTTACCCTGTAACTACACGAAACAAGAGTGTAACAAACACCACTTTAATTTACGGCCCGTAATGTCATATTTACCCTGTAATTACATGAAACGAGTGTAACAAGCACCACTTTAATTTACAGCCCGTAATGTCATATTTACCCTAGCCTGACTTCGTCATACTCATATTCTAGGCAGAATGTGAGTCTGATACTGCTCCATTGCACTTGAATTATGGGGCGTGTCTTAACCGAACCAGTAAAAAAAAAAAACTCTGCACTCAATTGGATAGACCTACAACCAATCAGAGCAACGCAGTAAGTGACGTATGTTGAACTTGTACTTAAACTTTTGCCGAATCCCGTTGGAAGGACGGCAAACACATCTTTCCCATCGACAAATGCCTTGATTGCGGTTCTTTGTTCGTCTTTTAAAATTAATGCGCTGTCGATTTCTTTTATTACAGACGTGATAGCGGAATCTAAACATCTTACTTCTCCAGCTGCAGTCATCATTGGTGAAAACCAATTCAACCCAAGCGCTCTTTGATGACGTGGGTGGTTACGTAACCGCAGATAGCCTGTCCATCGTCGATTAAAGCCCGCCCTGGCAATTTGATTGGCTCTGCCTTCTGGGAGCCGAGCATAATTACTCCACAATGGATCGAGTCCAGACCGAACTTCCCGTCCAAAAAATGTTGTGGGCGGGGTTCGGGCTGGCACCCAGGCTATATTTACCCTGTAACTACATGAAACAAGAGTGTAACAAGCACCACTTTAATTTACGGCCCGTAATGTCATACTTACCCTGTAACTACATGAAACAAAAGCATATTTCCCCATATTTCCCAGGCTGTAATCTAAAGCGTTACCGATCTACCTTTAGAGTCTTCATAGCGCGCTAAGAGACAACCTTATCGGGAAATCCAGCCCAGATCTTTATTTATTCTCATTTTCTCTTGCTTTCTCAATATGTCATGAGATGTTTTTTTTCCTGTATGTGCTGGTGGGTATATGTGAAAGTCAAGTCACCTTCATTTATGTAACACTTTTTATAATACAGCTTGTTTATATTGATATAAATACAGATTGTTTATATTGATACAGACAGTTTTGCCAGCAAAATACAGTACTACCTCACAAAAATATTAGAAATAAATATGAATAGAGATTATCAATTATCATGCTGTCACAGACTGGAGTATCCTTGGTATTTAAGATGTAGGTTTGTCTTCTGAATTGGGACTCAAATGTGTATGGTGTGTATGGCGAACATTGGAAGTTTTCAAAATTATTCTACAATTGTAGCGGGATGTTAAAAATGAAAAAGAGAGTGTTTCAAAGAGAGGGTCAAAAACAGGATAGAAAATAGCCTATTACTTCTTAATTAGGATGTTTTTTATGTAAAAATCTTGCTGACATTATAATTGGCCTCAAAGAAGATTATAAAATTTTTAAAAAATGCAATTCATGACCTCTTTTTTCTCAAGTTTATATCTGTGGCCGCTACAGTAATAGAATTCTAAAGTAAGAGAGAAGCTATTGTATATTGTCTTTTTTTTTTTTTTAAACCTACAGTGTGATATTAAAGTACACATGAAATCAAAATTGACCTTATTTATTTTGTTATCTCAAATTGCTAGTTTTGTGGTGAACAATTAATCCATGCAAGTCAATCCAAGTCAAAAATAGTTTGGCTTCGTAATATTTAATCAAAATCTGAAAATGCTCCTCCCCTCTGCAACAGTGCCCCTTCTCTAATGACATCAGTTTGACGGCTTGGGTTGAAAATGCTTAAACCACTCCTCCGCAACCGTTAGTCTGCTATGAGCTGGTGATGGAGAGGAGGAGCGCTAAAATAAAACTGCCCTCTATTCAATATTCCGTTTCATTTGGAAATACATCACAACACTGGAGAAAAGTCGTTTGCAAATTCCGGTTCACGGGGACTTTAAATGAAACTGCCAGATGTGGTCTAATGTTAGCAGATGACAGTGTGGGGAGCGTGAGCATTTAAAGGGGCAGCAACATGAATCGGCGCATTTCTAATTATGCCCCAAAATAGGCAGTTAAAAAAATGAATTAAAACAAATCTATGGGGTATTTTGAGCTGAAACTTCACAGACACATTCAGGGGACACCTTAGACTTATATTACATCTTGTAAAAAAAACGTTCGATGGCACCTTTAAATCCCTGGAAGCCACAGAGTCTACAGGTTTGTGTTATGTACAAGTTATTTCTACTGCAACATATCACTGTCTGCACTCCCGATGGTAGTCTTTGCATCATTGCTCATATAACTAGTTCTACTTGTAACAATCTGATTGGGATTTGAACCAGCATCAACCGGAATGGGAGGCAGGTGTGTTAACAATGAGGCTGCAGACCACAGCCTAATCTGCATGCCTAAAAAAAATGGTGGCCTATGCTTGATAAAGTAGGGTAGATGGAAAAATAACCAAGAGAAGTGTTCAAATATATGATCAAATATCATGGTTCAAATATGACCATTGCACAGAAAACACTTTCATGAATCAGGCAGCACAATGATTTCATCAAAATCAATCAGAGGGGCATATAAGAGGGGCATATTGAGGGGACAGATTTGGCTCTTGGGCTGCTAGTTGTATTTTTTCCACTTCTCTACAGCAAGTAACCTTAGGAAATGGCCCAACTTTCTTTCTTTAAGTATTGCAACATAACTGTAAATCATAGTCTCTGTCAAACACACACTGACTCTGTAGGGAGCTCTTCACACCCACACACTAGCACACAAGAATGCTCGAGTGGCTTCACAGCCCACTGTGCTCTGGCATTTACTAGAAGAAAAAATATGGAGATGAAATACTAACAAATGGAAAGGACAATGCCCACATTTTTCCATGATCTTAGGTCTGTTTCCATTATGATGTGTTTCAATGATCCAATCACAAGTGGTCAGCCGAGGTACATTAATCCTGTGACCCCTTGTGTTCGGATTTTGTCTACATCCTCCCCTCTTATTTCGTCACACTCTACATGACTTTCACAAGAGCACTGAGTATGGCACACAAATATGATTGAATGAATGAAGCCATTATGCTGCTTATTAGTGAGCTGGAAAGCAAGTAAATGGAAAGGATAGGAACAGTAAAAGCGATTTTGATTGCAATCTATGTGTTTTGGCATAATATAGCCAAGTTGGAATCAATTGTTTTGGTGTTATTTTTCAAAACATATAAGTTATAACACTGATATGTTAGGTCAGTTGGTCTTTTGTAGCTGTTTGATCAAATTCAACCACATAAGCATCTACACTACAAATGCAATCTGGTTGAATAAATTTTTGACTACCTCTGGAAGTGGTTGAAAGTGGGCAAGCACAAAACTTCTTAGACCCCTTTTACACCTATGTTTAGCGTCATCCACTTGTGATTGGATCAACAAAAGCATTTTAATACCAGGTGTGAAAAGGGCCTAAAAACGTCCCACTGACTTACTTGATCTTGGCTGGGGGAGCCACAATTGTCGAGTGTTTGACAGAATTCTCACCATCTTCCTTTCTGAGTTCTGTCACACTCACTGATTGAAAATGTCAGATAAATGTCAGATAAATGACAGACTAAACAACTGCCTCTGATATTTGTCTGTCAGCCTCCATAATTTATTCCAACACCCCATTTTGACACTAAGTCAACAAGTTTTCAGAAATAAGAACAGGGGCATTGGAAAAAACATTTTTATAGGTTGAATTAGCTTGCAGTTCATGGAATTTACTTTGTGAATGTGTGCAATATTTTGTCTCTGTGGATGTTATATATTCATGTGCAGCTTTAGATAAAAACCTAAACACAGACTCTTCTGTCTTATTAGTCATTTAAGTGTAGGAGGTCCATAGAAAAAATGTTTGGTTACACAATCACCATGGAGGAACAATCTGTGTTTTTAAGGGAAAACCAACCCAATCTCACAGGATTTATTACTATTATTATTATTATTTATTTAATTATTTATTTTTTTTACAACGTGGTTTTCGTGTGATGTGAATTGTTCAAAAACTTGTGATTTTTAGACAAAACGTAAGCATGAAGACACACCATGAACCACAACCTTGAACATAACCGTCACTGGGGTATACCCAGTGTGCTGGAGTAGTTTACTGGAGTAGTTTCCTCTCCCTCCAGTTGGAGGCGATGTATTTGTTAAGAGTGTTATGTTTAACCTTTACTAGCATGAGAGTGAGAAATGCAGCACATGATACTCTAGCAACAACTGTCCCATACGAGCCACCAAAACAAGAACCAGGCCAGTGTACGGACACAGAGTACGTCCATCTACCCCCGAGTGTAGACAAATGTAAAGATGTTTTCCAACTTTCCCAAAGCATTCCTGTGCGGAAACTTTCATTTGGAGCATTACCGACACATCAAAGTACGGGATACACTCCACAAGTTGGCAATATGACTGATATAGCCAGGTTCCTAGCACGACGTGATTTGCTCACCGGCGGCCTCAGAAAGTTCAGTGCCTTCATTAGCAGGGAATCAAAAATGCGCAACGACCCAAGGTTTAAGCATTCAGTGCAACCCGGTCTTGTACCCACTAAGATGAGGTTTCAAGACAAGCAGAGTAAGAGAGAAGCAATCTCAGTCATCTGGACCGAAGTGGTCAGCACTGAGCCAAATCCAACTGCAGGAACAAACATTCATGACCCAAATAAAGAATGCCCAATCCACAAGAAACCTCACGCACTTAAAAAATGCAGAGCTTTCAGAGAAATGCCTTTAGAGGACCGTAAGGCCTATTTGAAGAGGAATCTTATATGTTTCCGATGTTGCGCATCCACTAATCATCAGGCAAAAATATGTAAAGCCGAAACCCTTTGTGCAGAATGTAACTCCAACTCACACATTACTGCTCTTCACCCTGGTCCTGCGCCTTGGGCGGGGAGTGCAATATAGTTTTACCTAAGGCCACGTCTACATGTACGCAAGTCTGTGGGAGTGAAGTTGAAAGTCACTCATGTAGCAAGATCAGTCCTGTATTCATTTATCCACAGGGCTCCCCTGAGAAGAAACTCAAAACCTACGCTATTTTGGATGACCAAAGCAACAGGTCACTTGCCAGATCTTCAATCTTCGATACGTTTGGCATTACCAAAGGCTGCTTCCCATACAAGCTGAGAACCTGTGCAGGCCTTGAGGAAGCTACGGGGAGGAGAGCATACAACTTCATCATCGAATCTGTGGATAGTAAGTCACGCCTAAAGCTCCAAACACTTATCGAATGTAACATGCTGCCGGACAATCGCAATGAGATTCCTAGACCTGAAGCTGCTCGTAATCATTCTCACCTCCAAGACATTGCATCCGACATTCCAGATGTTGATCCTGATGCCAAGATCCTGCTTCTCATTGGTAGGGATGTTATTCAAGCACACAAAGTTCTTGACCAACGCAATGGACCTCCAAATGCACCCTTTGCTCAGAAGCTAGCTCTGGGATGAGTGATTATTGGAAACATTTGCTTGGGTGGAGCTCACAAACCCGTGCAGGCAAGCGTTTTCAAGACGAACATTTTGGACAATGGCTGCCCGAATCATTTCCTTCCATGCAAGAACTTCATCCAAGTAAAGGAACGCATCATCCCACAAAGCCACAACAAGGTCAGTCTCCCAAACCATACCAAGTACACGTCCATCGGAGAAACCGTGTTCCAACAAACAAGTTTGGATGAGAGACCTGGCTACTCTCAAGAAGAAGTGGTCTTCCTGCAGATAATGAATAAGGAAGTCTATCAGGACAATACAAATAGTTGGGTTGCTCCACTGCCCTTTCGTTCACCTAGGCCATGCCTTTCCAATAACAAGCAGCAAGCCATCCAGCGCCTAGCTTCAGTTCGTCATATGCTGAACAAACGTCCTCACATGAAAAGTCACTTCCAGGAATTCATGCAAACCCTTTTTGATAACGGTCATGCAGAAATAGCGCCACCCTTTACTGGAAAAGAAGAGTGTTGGTACCTTCCCTTTTTCGGAGTGTATCACCCCCGCAAGCCAGACCAAATAAGGGTTGTCTTCGACTCTAGAGCGCGATTTGAAGGAGTGTCCCTCAATGACGTCCTTCTTACCGGTCCGAATCTCAACAACAGCCTGCTGGGAGTGCTCATGCGGCTCCGTGAAGAGAAGGTAGCTGTAACAGCTGATATTAAGCAAATGTTCCATTGCTTTGAGGTCAGGGAGGACCATCAGAACTTTTTGCGTTTTCTCTAGCACCAGAACAACGACATGGAACAACCAATTGTGGAGTACCGAATGACAGTACACGTCTTCGGCAACAGCCCATTGCCTGCAGTGGCAACCTATGGACTTAGGAGGGCATCAGAAGATCAAGAGAAAAGAGACAATACAACAAAACATCTTGTGGAACGTCATTTTTATGTCGATGATGGGCTTGTCTCCCTGCCATCAAGTGCTGAGGCCATCTCTGTCATTCAAAAGGCTCAAGACAGTCTACCAATGCAAAGGAGTCTTGGAATAAGCTGGGACATTGCAGCAGATGAGTTCACCTTCCAAGTGTCTGCCGCTGAGAAGCCCTACACTCGTAGAGGGGTACTTTCCATCATTAAAAGTTTGTATGACCCTCTAGGTTTCGCAGCTCCGGTCAGCATCAAAGGCAGGGCCCTTTTGAGAGAGCTTTCAATGGATGCAGGTGAATGGGATGACCCACTTCCAGAAGGAATGCAAGAAGAATGGAGTACATGGAAGGAATCCCTGAAGCATCTTGAACAGGTGCGAATACCAAGAATGTACACATCCATATCCTTCTGTGGTGCAGCCAAATGGGAGCTCTGTATATTCTGTGATGCATCCACCAAAGTTATTGCTGCCGTAGCTTACGTAAAGGTCACATATACAGAAGGCAAGAGCGAACTTGGATTTGTGTTTGGCAAAGCTAAACTTGCCCCACAACAAGAGATAACTATCCCGAGGCTGGAACTATGTGCAGCTGTTCTTGCCATCGAGATTGCAGACTTGATTTCAGAGGAGATCGATGTTCCATTCCATTGTACAAGGTTCTTCACAGACAGCAAGGTAGTACTTGGATACATACAAAATGAATCCAGAAGATTCTATGTCTACGTGTGTAACCGAGTTCAAAGGATTAGAAAATCATCCAGCCCAGAACAACGGAATTATGTGTAGACAGATTTAAACCCAGCCGATATAGCTTCCAGGTCCATTCCAGCAAACACTTTGATGTCCAGCATGTGGCTCAAAGGACCAGATTTCCTGCTACGAGCACACGCAAAAGGTTAGGACTCTTTCGTAGATCCAAGTCGCTTTGAGTCCTTCTCAACTTGGACATCACTGCTTAGAGCAATAGCAAGACTCGTTCATATCACCAGATGCTACAAGGGAAATGCTTATGGAAGCAAGTGTCGAGGTTGGCATATTTGCAAAAGTATCACCCCAGAGGACTATGGGAAAGCAAAAAGCATTATTCTGAGCTGTCTTCAACACAAGACTTATCCCTTTGCATGCATCGAAGCCCAGAAAGAGATACCAAAGCAAAATCCTCTCAGAAATCTATCGCCATATAAAGATGACGCTAACTGCCTTAGGGTTGGAGGTCGTCTTTCACAAGCCGACATGCAAAATGATGAAGCACATCCTTTCATCATCCCAGGAAAGCACCACATGAGTACACTACTGGTACAGCATTATCACTAACAAGTACAGCATCAGGGACGCCATTTCACAG
The DNA here is from genome assembly GCF_018812025.1 of Megalobrama amblycephala. Lineage (NCBI taxonomy): Eukaryota > Metazoa > Chordata > Actinopteri > Cypriniformes > Xenocyprididae > Megalobrama > Megalobrama amblycephala. The sequence continues at coordinate 16,133,844 of NC_063054.1, read as the reverse complement.
AGGGCGCTGTAAGAACGGCCGGATTATGGATTGTTGGCGGAAAACATCACATCAGCTCCATCATCCACCACTGCGTCAAATGTCACAAACTAAGATGGAACACAGAAACCCAAAAGATGTCTGACCTACCAATTGATCGTGTAACTGTCTGCCCACCATTTACTTACGTTGGCGTCGATGTATTCGGACCCTGAACTATCAGTTCTCGTCGAACACGTGGAGGTCTTGCCAATAGTAAGCGCTGGGCCGTCATTTTTACCTGCATGGGTACCAAGGCCATCCATATCGAGGTAATCGAGTCAATGGAGTCATCCAGTTTCATCAACGGCTTACGACGGTTCATTTCCATTCGTGGACCAGTAAAGCAACTCAGGTCTGATTGCGGAACCAACTTCCTGGGTGCATGCAAGGAGCTTGGTATAACCTCAAACCAGTGTGATAACCCAGAGATACAAGATTTGGACAAGAATGAATGCACATGGGTCTTTAACCCACCTCATGCTCCTCACATGGGAGGAAGTTGGGAGTGCATGATTGGGATTGTGAAGCGTATTCTCGACTCAATGTTGACTACCAACTCAGTTAATTTGCTGACCCATGAAGTTCTCATTACCCTTCTTGCAGAAGTAACAGCTATCGTAAACTCTCGACCTCTCATTCCCGTCTCATCTGATCCCGACTGTCCCTTCATTCTTACACCTGCTACACTTCTAACCCAGAAGACTGGATCTCCACCTATCCCCCCTGGAAGCTTTGGTGAGTCAGACTTGTACGGACGCCAGTGGAGACGGGTGCAGCATCTCTCTAATGTCTTTTGGCACCTCTGGAGAACTCAATACTTGCCAACATTGCAAGATCGAAGAAAATGGCAGATGAAAAGGCCAAATCTACAAGTAGGAGATCTTGTACTTCTAAAAGACAACCAAGCCAAAAGATGTCAATGGCCCATGGGAGTTGTGGTCAATACCTTCCCCAGTCGAGATGGAAAAGTCAGGAAGGTAGAGATAAAAGTTGCTTCTGGGGGTATGTGCAAAACTTTCTTGAGACCAGTTACGGAGACTGTACTTCTGCTGCGCAACTCCAATGAATGTAGCCAACGGTCCTAAGAATTAAGGGTGATATCCTATGGACGTCAGGCGGGGAGTGTGCTGGAGTAGTTTACTGGAGTAGTTTCCTCTCCCTCCAGTTGGAGGCGATGTATTTTTTAAGAGTGTTATGTTTAACCTTTGCTAGCATGAGAGTGAAAAATGCAGCACATGTTGAAGTATGCTGACAGCAGAATCCACTTCTGATGTGATCTACATTCATCCTTCTTTGTTGTCTTACAGAAAGCATTGCTTGTGAGTATTTTATGTTTAATATGAGTCTTGAAGACAATATTCGTGAACATTTATGTTAAACAAGATTATATTTGATAATTTTAGTTTTGATGAATGTTAGCCAGACTTTGCATAGATACATGTGAACATACATTAGAATACAGTCTACATGCTGTTTATTTATTTCTTTTGTAGTTTCACTCTGTCGGTAATTGAAGGATACGTCAATAAAAGGACATAACACCTGTCAATTGTCGAGGAGTTTATCTATCTGCATAGCTGTGTCTGAGTCTAACAGTGAGGGCAGATCACCCAGATTGCACAAAAACTTACGAATAGGACCGTACAAGTTCATACAAATTAGCCACCAATTTGTCAAAATGTAAAATAGTTACGAATTGCCATGAGATTGTGTTGGGGAAAACTTATGGTTAAGTATGGGAATGAAGACAACCATGGGGAAAGTGGGATACTTGTCTTAGGAACAGTTTACATCTGGTATTATGTGTCTCCTAGAACCATTAGTGTTCATATTAAGGGGAGGGTCTCTGAATTCATTACTACATCAGTCTTCACAACTACATTAGTTTGATAATGCGTGTTGATAAAGTAAAAATCTGCAGACTGTTTCTACTCAAAAATACTTGTTTTAATCTCACCACAAATGTGATTTTCCAAGTAGAAAGTTTATCGTTATTTTAGTCAAGCACCTGAATGAACCTAACTCCGGATGAGCTTCACATGATCTGTTATTGCATGTCGATATCAGGCCCTACATTTATGCATTTGGCATTTATGCATTTCTCTGGAATAACACAGGCGAACTCATACAAAAGATGTTAAGTGAGGTTTTGCACATGTATGAGCTTTTCAATTGTATGGTTGCTTTTTTTAAGGACAGGTGTGGACTGCCTTTGGTGGGTCATCTTCCTTTGTTTTGGCACAGGGAATGCATGTTATGTGATAAAACTTATGTGAGAAAAGTTCAGGATGTATGGTTAAGATGAGCTGAGTGGATGTTGATACATATGTAAATGAGGTCTTAGAAATTTGGTGTAACAAATTCTACATTAGATTCTTTGTGAGTAATAAATAAAATATACAGTAGAAGAAACATCTGTGCAGTTTTGACAGTAGTGTCTATTTGACTCACATTTTTATTAAGCATTATTGGTTAGGACTTTGCATATGGCAGTTCATTGCTTTATGTGAAAGGTGGGACTTCATACTGACAACCTCCATGCTTTAGAACTAATTCAACACAATGTCCAGCTGCTCAGCCAAACAAATTCACATGTACCATCTGTTACCACGTGCCAGGCTAAACGTCAAGCAGATAAGTTTTTCCCCACTAATCAATGTTTGTGGATGCCATTAGCTAGATATCATGCACCTGGAATACAAATAGAAACCAAATGGCACATTTGTGCATACATAAGATGAAAGTATACAAATCTTTTTCTATGACATGAGGAAAATGTTCAATGTGTCAATAACACTCTTCGGCCGCTCTGTTCTCAGTTGGCCACAGGCTGTCTTGCATTTAAGGGACAGAGTCAATAAGAGTTTGAAGATATTCCCTTGAAGAAGACTGTCTCTGCAGTGCTTGGCAACTGTAGCTGTCCTCTGCTGTTTTTTTCTGAGGTAAGACATGTACTTGTCCTTGTTTTGCTAGCAGTGATGAATAAGCACGGGACACCTCCACCCATTCTGCCTACGTCTCCGGGTCCGTTATACCTGAGGCCAGCATGGTCGTGTGGGAGGACTCCTCTGTGATCACAGCCTCTAGCTTCATATTAATGCTAACAAATGTACAGATTGACCCAGAAAACTTGTATATTCCTATTTTCAGCTCTAGATACTACAGTATATGGATTGTAGCAACTGAATTAGTAGTTGTAACTCTTCCAATTTGGCCACAACAATGCACTAAACCTTCTGTAGTCATTTTAGATTAGCCTCACACGAGGGCACCACAAATGTAGTGATTTTGGATTAAATATTAATATTTAGTATTAATATTGACTTTTTGGTCACACATCACCTAAGGTGAGTGTGAGAGCGTCAGATTATTCTTTCCTATATTTCAGGCCACCAGCCAAGGAATTTCACCTTGACAATAAAGAACAATAATGGAAGATTGTTGACTGAATTAGAATTATATAAATTAGAGGAAGTTTGTCATCTGACCAATCAGAAGGATTTAGTGAGATTCAGGCGAGCTTGTACAGCCTCTGATTATCAACACAAGGATGACACTGTTTGCAATAAAAATAAATGTATTAACAAAAAGATATACAAGAGTAAAATATCACACTCACTAAATACTAAGGAAAATTACTAAACTACTATGGAAATATGACTAAACTACTAAGAAAATTGAATCAATAATCAAATAGAAACTACAAACTATTACACAAATGGACATTAACAAAATAAATGCCAAGCAGATGAGCAACGGATTGGACAAAGCAATTAATGGGTAATTAGCAGTCTATGGGGGAGTCAAGTGAGGTCTTTCTGGATGCTGGTATGAAATAGTAAATAAGCATTTACTATAAATATAGATAACGTGTCTGATGTATCTATCTGTATGTGCTGACCCTAGATAAACAGTCTCTACACAAATAGCAATCTCATATAGCAACAACCTAATGCAAAATTCCCCTTTGGGAAAAGGTTTGGTTATCTTATATTTATATTTCACTTGGTCCGGCGACAGGAGACGTCTTCCACTGGTATCCTTCCATTTGCAGTGGGAGAGATTGGATTGCTTTCCAACAATTGCAGAGCTGCATGGAGTGCTGGGGGTTTGCTGCTGGTCTTTGTGTAATCCAGAGTATTGTAGGTCAGATGGTGTTCAATCCGTAGTATTGTACTTCTGTACTGTACTTCTGTAGGTTGGAGGTACTTGAGTCGTGCAGGTCAGGAGCCAAAGTCCTCTGCAGAAGCAGTTGGGCTGCTTGAAGTTCTGTGTGGTGAAAGGTTTACTCGCAAGAGTATAACCTTGGTCATGCTGTTGTTCTTCCCTCATCAGGTCAGAAACTCAGAACAAGTTTTTCACCTAGGAAAGCTTTTACTCCTTCGCGATGGGGAGGGGATTATAAATCTCCACCTTTCCTGCCGTGGTGATGTGACTGGGTCGTAGCATTCCACGTGTCCGCCCTTCACGTCCCACCTTACCATCCTGTGAAACTTGTTGCATTGTCCCAAAATAAACAGTTAAATAAAACACTGTCTTTAAAACCTTGGAAATGCTTTGTTTCTTTTCCAAATCTTTATCAAAGTCCTTGTGGCAGCTAGTGTTCTGAACTCATAGAGTCCAAACTTGGTGTGAATTGGTTGAGGTATCACATTTCTGTCTCAGTGGGTGCAATTGACCATTCGCCAGGAGTATGATTGACAAGCGATCAGTCTAATCAATCAGAACGCCGAATCTGCCATTTTGTCCGACAAAGCAGTCAGGAGTTAGAAGATTAACCTCAGTAGAGTTAAACTTGAAAAATTGTGTATATTGACGTCTTTCCGTGTTTGAAACAACATTCATTCTCATGTTCATTCATGTTTATTTGATGCTATAAATGGACTAGTAGGAAGAGATGATCGGTTTACGAGCCTCTTGAGCTGAGGCGCTACAGCAATCTGTCACGACCACGGTCACGACACATTAAAGAGCCACAAAACAGTTTTTATTGTTTGAATTTCTTAAAAAAAAAAAAAAACTACACAGTTTGAAAGCTGGGACTTTGTTTAATATTATAAGTAACCTGCTTTATCTTGTCTGTCGACGTGTTGCCAGTATCCTCTTTGCTCCACGATGTATTTTTCCCCTCGTGTGGCGTGACAGCACCACGGACAAAGCAACAGTAACTAAGGGGGGCGGGTCTTTGCGAAGGGTCAGTTGCATTGGCTGTCAGTTGCATTCCAGGTGTGGTTTCCACTGTGTGTGCACTTTCCTGGATGAGTAAAAAGACGTATAGGACATGTTCCTTATAGTATTCCTGTCCATTTTTGATGGTTTCAAGCCAATGTATTTAAAGACTGTCTTTCCCTTGGGGCCTTTATTTGTTCTTGCTGTGCTCTAGCAAGAACTGGTTTGGTGGCCCTGGGAGGGAGTCCATGATCGTTCACACTTTGGTGCCACTAGCCGCTTTTCCACTGTCAGGCCAGTGCGAGCCAGGGCTTACAATGGGCTAGGCTGGGCTAATAGCCTCAGACCTGTACACTGAGCCCAAAATCTCGCTGCTTTTCCACTGTTGGGCCGGAAGCTCTGCAGCACATCACTAAAACCCACCCGTAACATGCCTCTCTGGAACAACTTCACACAAACCCATCATTTCACCAACAAATGGAAGTTTTATCAGAAAACTAAACAGAAAGAAATCACTGGAAACTAGCTAGATTGCAAAATGAACATGATAAAAGCGGTCGTTTGTTGGCATTTTTGTTGTTTACTTAAAGATTTAATCCCAAGCATCGATGTTTCACCACATTTTTACAATAAGTGATACAGTGATCATAATTAATTTGTGTCAAGATTGCACATTAGTCACAGGAATAAAGTGGTATTTACCATTATTTCACAAAAGAAAGAGGACACATTACTTGTTCAGTCGCATCCGTTTCTGTTTATTTGTAGTCACAGGACATTTTTACATCACATTTAGAAAGATTGATCTTTTCTACAAATGTCCCACAAAAATTATGACCAGAGGAGCTTTAGCACTCTCTCCAGTGACAGTCCCAATAGTTATATTTTCAGTCAGAAAAACAAAGGAAGTTCCTGAATAACCGGAGTTGATTTTTTTTATGACATAATATGGATATCAGTCTGGTATAAAGAAACAAGACATATTGACAGATAAAATAAATACACAGTTGTGATAGCCTATATGATTTGTCTGATTTCTTCAAGCGGTTGTATTTACCATGTTTACTATGGTAATAGCACGCATAGTCTTTTGCATGCGCATATAAATATTTCTGCCTTATATGGTGATCAGAATTCATCAGATCACAAACAGAAGTTATTTCAAACACTTGCTGTTGTCTGAAAATGAGTTTTGAGGTAAAATGATTTTAAATCTTTAATGCTGATATTAGTTGGTAACCTATTTAAAACCTTTGTTCGTAACCACTCCCTCAAGCCCGAGCTGGCCCGCTTTGGACCAAGGTATTCGGCAAAAAATAATGATATGGAGGAAAAAAACGTTTTAACGGGATCAATAATGTGATGCTAATGTTTTTGGTGTTAGGGTGTTTAAATAATTCAAAAACAATTTTGCATTTTGCAGTTTATACGGATAATGATTTTAATACACCACTAAGATGAATGTTTTCACCTTCTGATTTATTTTGTTTTTTTACAAACCAGGCTCATTGGAAAAACATACTGTATCTGTGGTGACATTTATGCAAAATTATATTATTGCATGTTTTTATCTTCTAGGTTTGAGTAGAATTATTTTGTACCACTTCGATACAAAAATACAAAGACAATGCAAATATATTCTATTCTTTTGTTATTAACAATGTGAAGTGCATAAAAAATACATTACATTAGGATTTCCCAAACTGGGCTTGTGAAGGAACCACATAAACTGATTAATGATTAATTAATTAAATCATAAAAATGGGCAATTAAAATAAATCATTTTAAATAAATGAAAATAAAACACTAAATGTCATGTGATCATTAACAGACATCAGAGAACCATGAACATGCAATTGTGTTATTAAATTATTGAACTATTAACTACTTCATTAAGTAAATAATACTTCAAGTGAATGTTTTAGATCAAAGGTGTTTGGCTGACAAAAAAAAAAAAAAGATTGGGAATCCCTGGATTACATGAACAAACATTAATAAACATGAAAACAGCAATGACATTATACTGACAAAGTCTTTAATGTTAAAAATATTTTACTCCAAACTTGCAGAATTAACAAGTAAAGGTCATTGGATAAGATGAAGATAGAATAAGATGATAGTATTTCACAGCTATACATTGGCAGTGTTTAGTAACTTGCATACTTAAGTAGGTGGCCTTAGTACTGATGTTAAATATTAACAAGATGATGTATTCACTGTGTAACTACATGTAATTCTAAAAAAAAAAAAAAAATTGTTTGTTTAACTTTAAAAAGTTAGTTATCTGGTTGCCTGACCTCACTGATGATCTTGTGTCTGAATGGAAGAAAATCCCTGCATCCATGTTCCAACATCTAGTGGAAAGCTTTCCAAGAAGCTGTTGTAGCAGCAAAAGGATGGATTAATGCTTGTTGCCATGCTTTTGAAATTAAATGTTCAACAAGACACTAGAGCATCAGAGAGGTCAAGCATGGATGCTGGGAGATGCTTCCTTGCTAGCTGTTTCTTCACTATATCTGATTTGGATCTTGATTTATGCACAAGAGCATTGTCACTAAACAAAAAAGCCTCTCCCCAACTATTGCAACAAAACTCTGTAGCACATAATTCTCTAGACTGTAATTGTATGCTGTAGTATTGTGATTTATTTTTTCCCGGATTTACTAATATTGCCAAACCCATTAATTAGAAGGGGATGTCCACAAAAAAATGACATAAACATTCTTTGAAGCCCGCTGTAATGAGCAGTCCACTGAAGGCGAGTTATCTGAACCCAAGTGCAGTTTATTAAAAAAAGATACGTGAACAATCCATGAAACAAACACAAAATAAACAAAAGACTTGGCAAAGCTAAATGACATGACATGGCTTGATGCATGAACTAAACATAAACAAACAAACTCACCAACAATGGGTGAAAAGGCTAGACAGGGAACATGGAAACATGAGGACTATTTATACAGAGAGACTAATGACTAACAAGGAGCACCTTGAATAATCAAACAATGAACCAATGAGAACACAGGACACATGACTAAACCAACCAATGAGAACATTACAATGGAGAAGAGGAGCACATGACAGGATAGCATAAGGAGCAAGAGAAAACAGACGTGGCAAATCGCCCTGGCATGGCGGCCATGACGTGGCGAAGCTCTGGTGTGGCAGTCATGATGTGAACAGGCTCTGGTGTGGCAGGTACTGTGGGATTCCGCAATTCCCAAAGTAAATGAACAAAGTTCAAAGTCAATATATTGGGCTAAAGTACAGTGCGATAGGCCAGAATGTGAATGAAAAGATTCTTGACAAATTCAAGCCTTTTCATATGTTTATGTCAAGTTCACAACTGCAGTGATTTGTTTTCAAATGTGTGGGAACTGCAGACCTCTCAGCTGGAAGCCCCTGATATGCCCAAGTGTACTGGCTGCATTGACCAAGTATTCCTGACTCTAGTGTCCATGTATCTACTGATTTATTTTAATTCACATACATATTATTTAAATATTATTAGTATTAAACATTTTTATTGTAGCATATGCACATGTATCAGGATAATCAATAAACTTTGGAGTTTTCAGAACGCTTTTAACCTGATGAACTGTGTTCGTTAATCACTAAATCTGCTCCGACCAGTCTGTATAAGATGAGCCCACTTGACACCTTTGTGGACCCGTGAGGGTAAACAGAAAACTCCAACTTCCTCACTTTGGTGACTTCAAAAGGAGCACCCCCCCCAGAGACTGACCAGATCCACATTCCAACACCCACACACACAGGCACACACAAAAACACACACACAGACACATACAGAAACACACAAACATACATTTTTGACTGTATATGTAAAATACAACTATGCCAACATATACCCATCCTGTATTTTGAAGCGTATGCATGTTTTCTAGTGTTTAAATGAGTGTATTTGTGCTAGTGTTAGTTGTAATAAGGGAATTTTGCCTGTAAACCATAACTTCTTGTATATGCCTTTCTGATCTATCGAGTTTGATCTCGTTTTAAAGCTCCGGACTCGAGCTATTCACTGAGAGATGTCACATAGCTGACAAATGCATTTTTCTATGTGTTTAATGATATTGTGAAGAAAGCACTCCATCTCGAAATCCGATCTGATAGTCGTAAAGTATGCAAATTCATCTAGGAGACCAAACAAAGAAAGAGCTTGCCCGCCAACTTTGCATCAATGTCATTGGCCATTCCACCTCAAGGAGGTGTGTCGGCCTATCTGTCATAAAAAGGAACACCAGGATTCTCCTGTGTGTGCTCCCGACGGCCCTGAATCATTCATGTGGGTTTTCTCCCGATTGTCTCACGAGCACCTCGTGCACGTTTCTCCTGGACGTCTCCGGTGACCACGCGCTGCCATCGCGCTCATCTTCGGAACCGCCATCTTCCAGCGAAACTCACTCTCAAGTCCTCAGTTCAAACCTTCCCGCGGAACGGAAGAAGCTAACGAACTGCACCAGCGCTAAACTGAAATTCGACACGCACAACCAATGCAAGTATACTGCCGTTTCTCAATCTTAGATGACGAAACTGATTTCCGCGCTGGCCTCAAGGACTGTTTGTAAGTTTTGCTACTTGTCTTCTCTCTTTCCTTTTCTTCATTTTCACTCTTGTGTATATATATGTGTATACCTTCTGTATATATTTAGACGTATAACCTCTGTATTCGTAGTTTGCATATATTAAAACGTTATTCACGCTCGATTGTTCTGTTTGTTCTTTCAACTGAAGACCAAGTCACTTTAACGTTTTCGATCGTTTTATGCTTTGATGCTATAATAGCAAGTTATCTCATGGCCAGAGAATAACTCCGTTCATAATATTCTATGAGAAGCAGCGGTTTGCTGGACGAGCTGGTAGTTTCTCTAAATAATTATTGAACCTGAACTAATCACATATGTAATCAATTATAATTCGTTGTAATTGATTCACAATATATGTTTAATTCCCCCTTGGGTCAATATGTGCATAATAATTCATAGAACCTTATGAATTATTATATTCATATTCCACCCATAAATTGATTAATAACCGCTACATCGTTACATTATTTACAAAAATTTTGAAAATGTTTTAATATGGTGATGCCACTGTCTGAAGTGGATGCTAGCTAACAATCTCATTCCTGTTTCTAATGTCAGTGTGAACCTGAGAGTGTCTTGTGCCTGCCCATCTGCCAGAATTGATTAACTCACTGCCAATACATTCCCTTCCCTGTGACCGTCTTCTTTTTTTAGCAGCAGGCACATACAAAAAAGGATCTTGATACAGTATAACAATGCTCATTTTGACATGATAATATGATAGATTTCTTTGAAGTACCTACCATTATACATGAAATGTGCTCATAACTGTAGCGAATCAGCTCAAAGGGGAAATATTAATAATTATCCATAACTCATTATGATTATTATGGTTAATTATGAATATTTGAATCAGTTAATCAGGTTAACTTGATGTAGCTACATTAAAATTACAATCAATAAATCAGTTCATCCTGTGAACACTCAGTTGATTATTAATTAATTCTAAGAGAATGGTATTTTTCATGACCACAGAAAAATAGTTATTTTTTAGCATTTACAGTGCTTTTTAATAAGCATTTACAGAGCTGGCAATAAGATCTGATCATTTAAGAAGCAATCTATTGCAGACAGAGTGTCAGAACCAAATATGTATTGTGCACAAGTTTTATTAACTAAATCACGAACACATAACTAAACTAACAAACACATAACATACATGCAGGTCACACACATACATAGGTAAAAATGAGCAATGATAGAGTTGAACCAGAAGTGGGACAGGAAATGGAGCTATGGGAAAAAGTCAAAAACAATCTGGAAAAGACCATCAGTTTTCTCAGTAATAAAGCACCTTTGCTAACAAAGGTGGTTCACAAATTAATACTAAATCGCTGTTTAGTGTTCAAATGTACGATACTTGCAAAATGCCTTTAGCTGTTGAGGAGCATCAGACCTGCAGGCTGAGGAGAAATCCTTGATGGTTTGGTCCAAAGTCGTAATCAATATCTTCTGCGTTGGATGAAGAAATATGAAACAACTTAAGGTGTAAATTTGACTCTTGTAGTATCAAAGAGTTCTTTCTCTCCTAGTCAAGCATATGGCTGGGGGTGCAGGACAGGCCAACAGGACCTGTTATGTATGTTATGTATGTTACCATAGGTTCAGACAAAATGATAATCACTGCAGTCTATTTAAAAACATAAAATTTGAATGAATTATTTAAAAAAAATATGTTTGAATGAATGATTCAATCATAAAGACTTTTATTGTTTCATTACTGGACGAATTAGTGTTTTTGAACTAATCTCTTGAATAAATTATTAAATAAAAAAATAGATATATTTTAACAGTCACTTGTCACCACCTACTGGGGTAACAATATAATTGAAAGAAAGAAAGAAAGAAAGAAAGAAAGAAAGAAAGAAAGAAAGAAATTCCATATGGGACTCGAATCGGTCAATCTGTTCATTACGAAACTTCCGAACGAAGTGATTCACTAGAATGAATCAGACTTTCCAAAGCTACATATAAAAGAGATAGGACCGTTTAGATGAACCGATTTGCTAGAATGAATCTGATTTTCCAAAGCTACACACGAGAAGAGGACTGTTTAAGATGAACCGATTCAATAGAATAAATTAGATTTACCAGCACTATACGAGATGGAGTCGACAGTTTAGTTGTTTATCTCCACTCGCTAGTCAGTAAACAAACGTGGCATTAAAAACAGAGACTGCTGCGCTGCACAGCTAATTGTTGTGGAAAAGTAGCTTTTTACTGGAAAAGCTTGTGTTGAAAGCAGAGCTCTAAAGCTGTGTTTGGAGAGTTAAAGGGTTAGTTCACCCAAAAATGAAAATTATGTAATTAACGACTCACCCTCATGTCGTTCCAAACCCATAAGACCTCCGTTCATCTTCAGAACACAGTTTAAGATATTTTAGATTTCTAGCTGAATAAAGTCGTAGTTTTTGTTATTTTTGGACCAAAATGTATTTTCGATGCTTCAAAAACTTCTAACTAACCCACTGATGTCACATGGACTACTTTGATGATGTTTTATTACCTTTCTGGACATGGACAGTCTACCGTACATACATTTTCAATGGAGGGACAGAAAGCTCTCGGACTAAATCTAAAATATCTTAAACTGTGTTCCTAAGATGAACAGAGGTCTTACGGGTTTGGAACGACATGAGGGTGAGTCATTAATGACATAATTTTCATTTTTGGGTGAACTAACCCTTTAAAGCTCAATTTAATTTAATTGTCATCACTTCATTTTGTAGAATTTGTTTACACACAGGTGACTATGTTACCATAGAATAAATTGTTAGGCCTACTGTAGAATAAAGAGTCACTGTAAAAATGAAACAAACCGGCACACATAGGCTATTATAAGCGCGACTCACGGTGACACACGCTGCATAGAAACAGCTGCTGTCGCGACTCTGGAAAGCTGAGTTTACCGGCGCGAAATAAAAACATATTATATGTATTTTTAATAATACATTTATCAAATTATATATATGCCTTCACAACAGATACAGGTGCTGGTCATATAATTAGAATATCATCAAAAAGTTGATTTATTTAATTCCATTCAAAAAGTGAAACTTGTATATTATATTCATTCATTATAGACAGACTGATATATTTCAAATGTTTATTTCTTTTAATTTTGGTTATTATAACTGACAACTAAGGAAAATCCCAAATTCAGTATCTCAGAAAATTAGAATATTACTTAAGACCAATACAAAGAAAGAATTTTTAGAAATCTTGGCCAACTGAAAAGTATGAACATGAAAAGTATGAGCATGTACAGCACTCAATACTTAGTTGGGGCTCCTTTTGCCTGAATTACTGCAGCAATGTGGCGTGGCATGGAGTCTGTGGCACTGCTCAGGTGTTATGAGAGCCCAGGTTGCTCTGATAGTGGCCTTCAGCTCTTCTGCATTGTTGGGTCTGACATCTTCCTCTTCTCAATACCCCATAGATTTTCTATGGGGTTAAGGTCAGGCGAGTTTGCTGGCCAATTAAGAACAGGGATACCATGGTCCTTAACCCTCAGGGGTCTGAGGATTTTTGGGGCCCTGGAGAAGTTTTGACATGCCCTGACATTTGTGCTTTTTTCAGTTGTTCATAAACATATTAATGACAAAAGTGTCATTACACTGTATTCAGCACAAACTAGGCTACAATAATATGTGAGGAACATGTATGTACATGTTTGTGTTTTTGAAGGAATAACGTTTATGCGTGGTTATTGAAAAAACAAAAAAACTTAAGTCACTGAAATAAAGCCAAAAAAATATATTAAAACTGTGTTCACAAGAATTCTGGGTATTGGAGGTTGTAGACTAGAGTTTTTGCTTCAGAATGAAGTAAAAATTATCCTTCCTACTCCTTCATATAAAACAATAGAGAGATTTAAATTTTCTAAGACACTTTTTGTCAAGAAAACACAGTATGTGTGGAGGCATGAATCATCATGAATAATGGGTGATTCTCACCTGAGAAGACAAAAGAATTGCATAATAATGACCTGAAATGACTTGCATATTAATGAGCTCTTTCAGTCAGGTAGGCTGTGAAAAAACCCTCTGTGATCATGCTGATAACAGGATTAAAGTCCACTCAGGACAAAAAAAAAAAAAAACATGACTTTTGTGATCTCATGCATGCACGTATTATTGCACATGATATGAAGAAAATTTTGTATAGGCCTATGTTAAATTACAGTACCAGTCAAAAGATTGAACACATTGCCATTATAATGTTTTAAAAGAAGTCTCAAGTCTCTAACCAAATAATGGTTTTCTATTTTAATATACTTTAAAATATAATGTATTTCTGTGATGCAAAGCGTCTGAACATTCCTACCTCTAGGACATTTCATATAGGCTACTATATTTGTTATATTATAGAGCCTAAATTTTGATGTGCAGTTGACAAACTATACATCATTAAAAAGATCTAAGACTCAAGCTTCACATTTTGACTCTTAAAATCTTATATTGACCATAATTTCTTAATATGCTTAAAAGCATGCACATTTGGAGAAATATTGATGGATTCTCATATGTTTATATCAATTTTCTATACAGAGGAGTAATATTTATTATTCTATATTTATTGTCATCATTATGAGCGCTGGATGCTGTGTTTTTAATTCATACTTGCAGCCGGAGGGCGCTCTGCCCTTTTGTCCACAAATGCCTCAGTAAAAGAAGAGGCATATCATGTGACAATCAAGGAACTAACAGAGGCAAGAGATCGCTAAATATGGCTATTCAAAACACTTTTCAAGACAATAAATACACGATTGAGATGATGTATGCATGTATTGACTGAATTTGCGTCTGAATAGCGCTCACTCCGTGGGCGTGGCCGCATTAGCGGATAATGAGCTGAATCACAGACTTCTGACATGGCTCTCTTTTCATACAGATTACATAAACACAGAAGGTTTGTTTTCGATTTGACTTACATGTTTTAAAACCTGACATCTTAACGCTTTTTTAGACATAAGTGTAATTTTTCTGTGATTAGTATTCACTAAGTTACAGTTCATTTTCTGAGAACTATCAGATTGGACTTCGTTCAGAGGGAGACGAGAGATCACGCATCATGTTAGTTTTCTTTATTTTACAAAAAGCACAACATTTTGTTTTTACTCTGAGTGTACACAAATGAAAGAAGATATTCCACAGATTAAAATGGTGTATAACTCTTAATTGTATGTGCAACATTGACGGAGTATTTTGAGTCTCTTTCACACTGATAAGAAATAAACCACGGTGGTATCGCCGGCGATACCCTCAGACCTCAGAGTGTTAAACTAGGTACTGGTAGCTTTGGCACTGTGTGCAGGTGCCAAGTCCTGTTGGAAAATGAAATCTGCATCTTCATATTCATAAAGTTGGTCAGCAGCAAGAAGCATGAAGTGCTCTAAAACTTCCTGGTATGTGGCTGCGTTGACCTTGGACCTCAGAAAACACAGTCGATCAACACCAGCAGATGACATGGCACCCCAAACCATCACTGACTGTGGAAACTTTACACTGGACCTCAAGCAACGTGGATTGTGTGCCTCTCCTCTCTTCCTCCAGACTCTGGGACCCTGATTTCCAAAGGAAATGCAAAAGTTTACCTTTCATCAGAGAACATAACTTTGGACCACTCAGCAGCAGTCCAGTCCTTTTTGTCTTTAGCCCAGGCAAGACACTTCTGACGCTGTCTGTTATTCAAGAGTGGCTTGACACAAGGAATGTGACAGCTGAAACCCATGTCTTGCATACGTCTGTGCATAGTGGTTCTTGAAGCACTGACTCCAAGCTGCAGTCCAACTCTTTGTGAATCTCCCCCACATTTCTGAATGGGTTTTGTTTCACAATCCTCTCCAGGGTGCGGTTATCCCTATTGCTTGTACACTTTTTTTCTACCACATCTTTTCCTTCCCTTCGCCTCTCTATTAATGTGCTTGGACGCAGAGCTCTGTGAACAAGCCAGCCTCTTTTGCAATGACCTTTTGTGTCTTGCCCTCCTTGTGCAAGGTGTCAATGGTCGTCTTTTGGACAACTGTCAAGTCAGCAGTCTTCCCCATGATTGTGTAGCCTACAGAACTAGACTGAGAGACCATTTAAAGGCCTTTGCAGGTGTTTTGAGTTAATTAGCTGATTAGAGTGTGGCACAAGGTGTCTTCAATATTGAACCTTTTCACAATATTCTAATTTTCTGAGATACTGAATTTGGGATTTTCCTTAGTTGTCAGTTATAATCATCAAAATTAAAAGAAATAAACATTTGAAATATATCAGTCTGTGTGTAATGAATGAATATAATATACAAGTTTCACTTTTTGAATGGAATTAGTGAAATAAATCAACTTTTTGATGATATTCTAATTATATGACCAGCAACTGTATGCTTATTTCCAGACCAAAGTAGTGTCCGGAAATAAAACGAAATATTCTGGTACCTTTGATTGGGTGGGCCGGCCATCAATCTGGGTGAAATCTTCTGTAGCCTCGCCACTGCTCTGCACATTCCTGACGGCAATAAAACAGGAACAGGACACCTATTCTGCCTGTGTGTTGCAGTTGAGGGGGATGGGTTAGCAGAATTTGTGAGGGAGGGTTTCTGGATTATTCATTAAATAAAATGAATAATTGTGTGTCTGGTCCAGATGCTACATAAGTGTGATGATAAAGTACTATTATCTCTGACACATTGCTGTAGTGGTATACTATATTTGTAGATATAGGGGAGCTATGAATGACAGCAGCGTCCCCATGTTACCCTGCTTTCAGGTCCACTTTGAGTCACATGACCAGGGCCAAAGAAAGACCAAGTAGAGTGCTGTTAGGGTAATATAAAACTGTCCATTTCCACTTCTGTAAAAACAGTGTCCTTTCCGTGACTAAGTGCACTCTTCATATAAGTGCACTCTTCCAGATGAAGAGATGTAGTGTCATTAGATTTCTCAAGGCTATTGAACAAAACACATTATATCAGTATTACTGTACTTTGAGCAGATTTTGATATTTTGCCCTGCATGGTGCACTAAAATGAAAAATTAAATAAAATAATAATTGAATGTGGCACCAAACAGAATTGCACAAACAATGATAGTTTTCGAGCAGGTTTATCACTTTGTCTGAAATTGATTTGGACAAACAAGTAGTCCCACCAAAAACTAATGCCATTGGCTGAACCAGAATGTCAGACTATTCATGCAAATGTCTTTGCACATTACATATGAACAACCAACCTCCACCCACACACATTCCACTCTACTCTTCCTTCTCTCCCATCATAGACCTAAGGACCAACTAAAGACCAGCTTAAACCAGCTGCCATGCTTCAAAACATATCTAACCAGCATATGCTGTTTTTTTCAACAGGGGAGAAAGAGGTCTCTCAATGTTCTTGGTGCCAGTCATCCTACAACCTGTCCCTATCCCAGTCTTATCATGCTTGAAAGGACAAAAACACACAAAATCTTTTAAAATAGTAGGAAAATCTCTGGAAACACAGGAGAAAAAAGGGGCAGAAAACAGGCGATAAAAGCATTGCTTACGCACGTTGTAGTCTTTAAAGAAAAACCTCAGCTTTTTGTTCAAAATGTTGCATTTTTATGAAACTTAAGCCCAAAGTATACTTTTTTATGCATACGCGATCGTAGGTGCAGAGTCAAACGCACAGCCCCAAAGTACCCTTACAAAAAAAAACTGCAGTATGTTGATGTTACAACTGCAGTAAAACTGCAGTACAAAGTAAGTATAACTGCAGTATAATTATAGCTGCACGGGTCCGACGAAAAAATGGCCATGCTTCATACAGATGTCTTTTGTTATTTTATTTGCTCTCTCTCTCTCTCTCTCTCTCTCTGCAGACACCGTGAAAACTACAAGAAATAAAAAACAATTTTAAAACATGCATTTCTCAAGTTTCTCGTGATAATGTCCACTGGTATGCAATTGAATGACGTGACAGAAATACAACAATCCAACGACCAGTAATAACACGTTACATTTTTCGTGCAGAGTGACACAATACACAACACGCCATATGCAATAAACACAAAGTAAATTACCGTGTGCGCCTCCCAGACCACATGCAGATTAAGAAACTATCTTGAGGCTTTATGTCCCGCAGTCTCTCTGCATCCGCTCCCAACTCAACAATGGTCATGTGACGCATTACACTTCTTAAAGAACCCCTTACGCTAAACATTTAAAGGGAGTACTATTACCCATAGATTTGTCACATTTGTTTTTAAACACAATGAAATAACACTGGTATGAATTTATAACCAAAAGTTTGAAAATCGTATTTATGTAACCAAAGTTCCCTGAGAACAGGGAACGAGACTCTGCGTTCACTTCAACGCAATGGGGAACGTCCACGTGACTCGATGTCGAAAGCCAAATGTCAACAAACTCCAATCCTATTGGCGGTGACAGCCCATGACGTAATTGGGCGCGACCCCGGAAGTATAAAAGGAGCGCCTAGCAGAACAGCCAGTATCTTAACTTGTCTTTGAGGGACTGTTCAGCTGGCACCCCGTAGCATGGCAGGGAAACGCAGAGTCTCGTTCCCTGTTACGTATGTAACTATGGTTACATACGTAACCTGGGACATTCCCTTTTGAAAGGGAACTCAACTCTGCGTTCACTTCAATGCAATGGGGAACAATATACCCACACCGCCATGCTCAAGGGGAGTGCAAGCCAGGAAATGGCTAAGAAACAATGGTTCCAAAGGGAACCAAAAGCAGCTCACCCTAGGGTCGCACAAGGCTGTCAGTGAAAACATTCCCTATGGCCAAAAAGCCACGCTAAGCCTGAAAGAGGCTCTCCGCAGAAAGCCTACCCAGGCTCTAGCTCTAGCTTCTGAGACCAGTCAATCCTAAAGGAAAGTGGTCTCTTAAAGGGAATGTGGCCAGAAGCCCAAAAGGAACTTCTGGCCAGTCACTAGAGGGGAAAATATCACCCTCATTGCCACCAAGGAGGCTGACAAGAGGTGTCCAAGCCATCCCTGTCTGAAACACAGAATCTTAGGAAGCACATTCTTCAGAGAAGAGAGCAGGTAAGAGAGACTGCAGAAGGCAGTAAGCAACTCAGACCCACGCGCAGAGACAGGCATCCTAGAGAGCAGAACTCGGCTGAGAGCTATGAACCCTCATATTGAGGGGAGATAATCCGCTCCATCTAAGGATCTACTCAGCGCCTGCTTATATGCAATGAGGAGGCTGTGCGCTCTAACCCAGGGAAGGGAAACACAAACCAGCCTAGGGCTGAACTCACAAGGAGGCCCTGTAGGCCTACCATGTTCAGCTTAGGGAACTAAGCACAATTACAAAGACAACCCAAGCATGGAAGTACCAAGTTCAACCTAACAGGCAGACGGTATTGCAAGTCTTAACCAAGGAGGCCTGTAAGGCCTACCTAAGCTGGCAGAAGGGAGATAAAAACTCACGAAAGTCAGATTGTAACATGGCACGGAATCCGGCGGTGGCCCGTGAGCCACCTTGGAAACCTAACATGTTAGTATTTCACAAGAAAGACTGTGAAAGTGCCTCGCAAATACCATTCCATCTAACACAATCCAACGAGCAGTGTACTCGGTCTAGAGGGACCTTCTTACTCTTAAGAAAGAGGAGTACAACGTACGCCATCGTGCATGCAGGGAAGGCCCAAAAATAGGCCAGTGACCTTAGCAGCCACGTGGCGTCAGCCCGTGACAGTGTCACAAGCACCAGAAAGAAAAATAACCAACCCATAAGGAGGTTATATAACATCTGGGCCCTGGCCAACTAGAGATGCACTCATCAGATCTAAAAGCCACTCTCGAAGGAGAGGAGTGCCCTAAAAGCAGAATTTCATAGAGGTGGCCCAGAGGCCTAAAACCTCACCAAACATTGCTTTGGTGTCTAGTAGCCACTAAAACCAACATCCTAGGAGAGCAGGACCCAGCTCAGCGCCAGAAACCCTTGCAATGAAGGGGAGTAACTACCGCTCATCCTTGGATCTACTCAGTGCTTAAACACTGCACTGAGGTGGCTGTGCGCTGGACCCTGGTGAAGGAGAGCACAAACCAGCCTGGGGCTGAACCTCAGGAGGAGGCCGTGGAAGGCCTACCTCCATGAACAGTTTAAGGAACTAAGCACTATTACATGAACAAAACCCCACAGGGAAGTACAAAGTTCACTTAAACAGGTAGACCACTCTGTGGGCAGGCAAAAAATGGAGGCCGTAATTAAAAGGGGCCTACCAAATAGGATTTCATAAGAAATGAAACAGAGAGTATATATTTCCTCACACGCAAGGAACATACCTATATTGAGCCACACAGTTGAGAAAAATCTACCCAACACAATCCAACGAGCAGTGTACTCAGGAAGAAACCTTTTACCTCTAAAGCAGAGGGGTACAACAAACACCACCTACTACCAAAGGGGCCCAAAGGCCTGAAACCTCGGCAGAAATGCAGCATCTGTTCGTGACAGTGTTAGAGGCACCAACAACAATATAACCTACACAAAGGAGGAAACCATCCTTGGGGCCCTGGCCAACCAACATACTGATAATTCACAGAATTATCTTATGCAAAAACGCCAGTGTGTCTAATGAGGTGGCCCTGAAGGCCTGCAAACCCCTAAGACAAACAGCGACATCTAGTGGCTGTAAGGGTACTAGAAAAAGGTGTAATTACCAAAGAACCCAGGTTCCAGGAAGCTAAAAACAAAACCTGAACTTAAGGTTTTATGCCAACCTAAAAAATGTCAACCATACAGAAAGTACTCAAAGCTACTTCATTCCATTGAAGGAGTACACAACTGAACTCCAACATGCTACATGGGTGACTGATAAAGCCCATCCTCCGTAAACATGTGGCATCAGCAGATGCCAACTACATACAAGGCGTATGCCAGCACGTCATAAGAGAAAAAGGAGGCCTTGAGGGGCCTACTGCCTCAGAAACGCGCAGCAAATAGCTTGTTTTACTCTCATGTAAACACCAACCTGTACCAACATATTATCTAAAAAGGAGGCCTATAGGGGCCTACCTAGGTAGCCACATGCAGCGCCAGCAGGTGTATACATGGTATCACGCTCAAAGGGAACCAGCGAGAGAGGAGAGAACAAATTCAGCTTGGAAAGAAGTTCCAATCAGTGGAGCCTAGCGACAAAGCATAACATATCTATACAAAGATAAGGGCCTACCACCTGAAAAACCACCAACTGCACCCACATAACAGAAGGGAAAAATGGGCATACGACCTAAAACTCCCTCAGGAGGAACTAGAACTTAACCTGACAAGGGATAGTAACACAGGCAGTTTGATAAAAACCACTAGCTCTAGTCCAGCTGTGTCTAAAGCCTGGGCTTCATTTCCAAATCTCATGGAAAGAGAAAGAAACGAAGCTCACAAGCTACGTAATGTCGGGCGGTGATTAACACCGCCTAACAAACACGAAAAACTGAAGTAATAACGTTTGTCAACCTCTGCTACAAACGCATACTAGCTGAGAAGCTAAGCAAACACCCAGGGCTGAACAGCGGCTAACAGCAGCCCGCTGATAACCAGCCTAGCACTTCAGTTTTAATCCATTAAATCCCTTCCTTTACTGTTACATGCTCAGGAAAGCTATACAGGAAAAATAAGGCCATTATAAGCATAATATAAACCTTGCTTACCTTCCTGTGGCTCACAGACCATGAATTCCTCCATTTTGCTTCTTTAGGGAGAAAATCCATGGTTAAAAGCCAAAACAGCATTCCTTTTTTCACTATCAAGCCAGAAGGTGGGCCTTCAGAAAATATATCATCATGGGCCCGACCACTAGCCTGACTGTTAAAAAATGCCCAAGAATGTTAACAGCTTAGATTAAAAACACACACCGGGAGGTAGAGGAAGAAGGGCGAGGGCAGATGTAGTTAGCCCTCGCCAACGATCGACCACTGGTGCTGCTGGCGCCTGTGCTCGATAACCTGCCTTAAATCCAGCTTCTTCCTCCTGTTATCGCGCCGCTTCTGTGACTTGCTCCGTGGGGGAGCCTCCGCTCGAGACGGGCCAGGACCATCCACGCTTGTCTGGGCCCAGGACCGGATCGAAGCGGTATGCAGGTTTTGAACGCTGCCGAGCGCGCCCTCACCTCCCTGAACTTTTCCACCACCGTCTCAACCGAGGTTCCAAAAAGCTCAGAGGGCGAGACCGGGGCATCGAGGAGAAAGGTTTTTTCTTTCTCCCTGATGTCCGCCAGGTTTAACCACAGATGCCTGCTCCGTGGCCACCATTGCCACCATTCGATCTCCCAATCGATGACGCCGTTTGTTTGGTGGCCCGAAGAGCGAGATCCGTGGTCCGGCGCACCTCTTCTACCGCTTCAGGGGATAAACCTTGCCCCTGATCCAGATCTTTGAGCAGAACAGCCTGATAAGCCTGCAACACTGCCATCGTGTGCAGGGCTGCACCAGCCTGACCCGCTGCAGCATATGCCCTGCCATTCAAACGTGATGTCGTTTTCAACGGTTTGGACGGCAGGACCGGAGCTTTAAGTGATGGTGCACTGCCTGTGACGAGATAGTTCGCGAATGTCTGGTCAATGGGCGGCATCGTCACATACCCATGCTGGCCTAATTCCTCCACATCAGCGAAATTGCCCCGCTAATGCTGATGAATCCTGGCCGAGTATGGGCGCTTCCATGCCTTCTCGATCTCTACGTGGAGATCAGGAAGAAATGGAAGGCTCACCGGAATTGTGGGGTTATGGCTGGAAAGAAAACGCTCGTCAAGCCATCCACGTGTGGCTTCTTTCACCTCACGTCCCCAAGGCAGCTGCAGCCTGCCCGAGGCGCAGTCCATAACCTCCAATAACTCTGAATATGCTGGGCAGGGAGGCCTGGAAGGAGCAGCGGGCTCATCCGCTTCTTCTTCCACAGCCATCTCCTGCTCCCTGGGGCTAGCAGCCAGAAGAGCACTGGCTCCTGGATCCGACGATGTCAATAATACGACATCGTCATCATCCAAGAGCACGTCCTCATCAGTGGTTCGACGCATGCACTGTTACAACCCATGTAAGTATCTTTGTATTCTTTCATGCTACAGTTGTACAAATGAAGGTATTTTCTACTCTCTTTGCACAGTCTCTCATCTATGTAGCTTGCATGCATTCTGTTCTGTTCTGTTCGGTCTCTCCAGGGCATGGTTGCCACCTTGTGGATAAACTAATTACTGCAAAAAAAAAAAAAAAAATTATGCGCATATGTAACCTGCGCATACAAAGTACATGACGTTACAAAAATCTGATAATGAAATTTGCATCACGTGCACTGTACACTGACCCTCACGTACGCGGTGGCTGTATTAGTGAAATTAAATTTAATTAGTGAAAAACAGTAGGTAAATACTTGTAGGTTGTTGGTAAAAATGCTGTTTTTTTCTGATTGCTTGATTTTGAAAATATATTCAACTGAACTGCATCCAGTTTTGTTGTGTCATGATTTAAAGTGTTGTATTTTCTTTAATTTCGTTTAACTGGTGATAAGTTGAACCCTATCTGGCACCCGAATTTAATATAATTTAGTTTGAAAGATTATTTTTGGATGAGCCACCACCGTTACAGTGTAACAGTACCCAAACAGGGACTTGGACATTTATTTTTGTGAATTGTTGAATTTGGTTGTGTTGGTGAATTTGTGAAAACCTTATGGTAAATTTTTGGGGTTTTCATGTGATTTGTATATGAACTTGAAAAGAGATTTTTTTTTTTTTTTTTTTTTGTATTTGTGTTGTGCTTTTGGAGTATTATCTACTGAGAAAAGAAATTTTAAAAGTTTTTTTTTTTTGTGCGTGTGTGTGAATCTGCTACACAATTGTTGGTGACATTTGATTAATAATTGAATGATTAGAAGCTGATAGTGGAAGGTACCAAGATAATTGGGTTATTGAAGTGTGACCTAATGACTGAATACGTGATGTGTTTTGAGTGAACTGCAAAAAAAAAAAAAAAAAAAAAAAAAAACATGGAACCCATGTGCGTTTTGTCTCCCTGACACCAGATGGCAGTCCACCGGTCCAAGTTCCCACCTGGCAAGTAGGATCAGATTCCATGCAATTATGCACCTCCCCTGACACTTCCCCACCATCTTCAGGAGCTCAACATGATTTGCCTGGTTATCTCCCAACTCCTGGAAAAGAAATTCAGCATCTTACTGTGCAAGTACAAGGTAATTGGGACAACCTGTTTGACTTTATGAAACAGCAGGAGAAAGCTGTGAGTGAACTCACTCAAGGGCAAAAAACAGCCACGTCTCATAGAGATAACTCTGGGACCTGAACTGTCAAAATGGAGGCCAACCAACAACAAATTCTCACCACATTAACTGCAACTAAGGCAGATTCATCTGATTCAGATCAGCTAGTCAAAGCCATGAATGTGATGATCTCACAGGAACTAAAAAAAGTGGCAGTCTACCTTGGTTTTCTGAAGTCTGTTTCATGGTGGATCAACTTCAGGTTGAACTTCAGAGAGACATCATCCACTGTGAAGGCCTCATCGACACGACAGCCAGTGGCACAGTTCCTCAACAAACCGTCCTTACCGGTGTGATGAATACGATCCTCAACTGGATGGAACTGGAATAAATACTTTGACTGTTGTGATCCCATCGGACTTATGATAGCTGCCTGAATCATAATAAAGCACTGTTTGCCAGAGGAGAACTGGCCCCCCTACTAAGCCTGGTTTCTCCCAAGGTTTTTTTTCTCCATTTTAACACCTGTTTGCCACCTGATGTCACCTGTTGGAGTTTGGGTTCCTTGTTGCTGTCGCCTTTGGCTTGCTTAGTTGGGGACACTTGAAATTTGATATTCAACAGTGTTTTGATCTACCTGCATTGACACCATTGTATGCGAACTGAACTGAGCTGGATGATGACATCACTGTTTACTCCTAGTGCTGATATAGATAACATTAACTAAATTAATAACTATTGATTCTTACATTGGAATGAATCAATACTGAATTTACTTAAGATGGATACTGACACCATTTTCTTTAAGAGCTGCTGTGCAGCCAAAATTATATACTTAGTTATCACTGTAAAGCTGCTTTGACACAAGCTGCATTGTAAAAAGTGATATATAAACAAAGGTGACTTGACTTGACTTGACATCAGAGATACATATAAGAATCTTCAAGACAGATCATGAGCAGCTCCCCACTGAATGCAATCAGTGCATCACTCAGATCGACAAGCTTGCAACACAATTAAATGAACTTCAAACAAACATGGCAAAAGACAAGCAGCAAGAAAAGGAAATGGCTGATCACAAAAGTAAAAGGGGTACAACCACCACCTATTGCCACACTTACCCCATCACCACTAGTCACAGAGTGTCCTCCTATTCCTGCTGGGAAAAGTGACCATTTAAAGTTGACCTTTCCCACATTTGGAAGACCGTCCGATGACGGTGATCCTTTGCTCTACCTTACACGGTGTCAGGACTTTTTGGCAATGCACCCACTTGCAGAGACTGACATCCTGGCAACCTTCCACAGCGTACTCCATGGCACTGCACTTGACTGGTGGGAGGTCGCCCGATCTTCAGTAACGACATGGAATGACTTTCGAGACTGCTTTCCTCTCAGCTTTCCTCTCCGAAGACTACGAAGACGAGCTGGCTGAAAGAGTCCGCAGAAGATATCAAGGAGAGAGAGAGAAACCATCAGAGATTCCGCATTTACATATCGTGCTCTCTGCAGAAGAGGGAAACCTTCCCTAACTGAAATGGTCAAAATGATTCTCAAAAAAATAAAACCTTACCTTACCTCGCCAGCCAGCTACGTAGTTGGGTGAGCACCTGTGGAAGAACTGGTAAAACTGGGACATCAGATAAAGAAGGACCATGAGCAGTAACTGCAAATATGAAAGGTGTATGAGCAGAAAATCATCACACGAAGTAACTCAAAAACCCATCAGTAATAAAACCACTGTTCAGCCCCGAGTGCAATGTTGGAGATGTAAGGGAGATCACTCACCTGGATGTTGTCCGCTTTATGCCAACGCCAACCCATCATCAAAACAGCGACATCCTTTCACCAGTCAACCAGGCAATGTAAGTGTTCCTGATATCAGTCCTCAATGCCAAAAGACAGGACATCATGCAAAGATTTTTAACCAAAGCCTCTCACTGTTAAGTTCTATTTCTCTGCCGCAATCTATATGCCGCTCATCACCACTTGTCAGTACAGATACACAAACTTTAATTTGACAGGGCTGTGAGTGAAATTCACTTACCCCTTGCTGAAAAAAATACACTGAAGAATCATGGAGTCCAAGCCCTCAAGTGTGTTCTCTTCAACCAGGTCATACTGATGTCCTCCAACACACTATTTACACACAGCATCAACTTGTGGAGATGTTGAATGCAGGAATTGTGGAACACTCACATTCTGGCTGGTCCTCCCCTGTTGTTCTGGTTTCGAAGAAAGATGGCAGCCATAGATTTTATGTTGACTACCGTATGCTCAATGCCTTCACAGAGAGTGATGCTTACCCACTTCCCAACATCACTGAGATCCTTGAATCTCTCTCTCTGGAGCAGCCATCTTTTCAACAACTGACCTCAACGACCGCTATTGGCAGGTGGCCATGGACTCCCCAGAGTAAACCAAAGACGGCATTCATCACTCCATCTGGGCTCTTCCACTTTAATGTCATGCCCTTTGGGTTGAAAAATGCACCTGCAAAATTCCAACAATTAATGGAGACAGTATTGGGAGAGCTATGGGAAAACATCTGCTCTGTATACATTGACTATATTATCATATATTCACCCTCTGTAGCTCAGCACTTCAAGGACCTCCAAACTGTTCTCCATAGACTGCAGGATTGACCATAATCCTTAAAAAGAGCAAGTTCTGCCTTAAAGAACTTACATTCCTGGGACATGTTGTTAGTGTCAATGGTATCACGGCAGACTCATCCAGAGTGGAGACTATCCGATCCTACCTTGTGCCATGGAACATCAAAGAGGTCCGATGTTTTCTTGGATTAGCGGGATGGTATCACCATTTCGTCCCTGATTTTTCCAAGATCGTAGAACCCATCAATGCACTGAAAAAGAAAGGACATACTTTTCGCTGGTCACCTCAATTCCAGGAAGCTTTTGAAAAATTGAAGTCATTGCATACGCAAGCTGCACCCTTAACAAAGCTGAATCAAAACTATTCTGCTACTGATTAAGAGTGCCTAGCAGTCATATGGGCACTTGAAAAATGGCAGCATTACTTGGAGCATAAGATGTTCACCATAGTCTATCTATGTATTAATAGTATTAATAGTAATACTTAATAGTATCTATAAAACCTACAAGCATCTGCAAGATGTTGTTTTCTGGCCAGGGATGTGGACTAACATCAAACAACATATTAAGTGCTGTTCAAAATGTCAAACACTGAAAAGTAAAAACCAGAAACTGGCTGGCGAGCTACAACCTGTAACTGTATCACAACCCAACAAAATGCTGGGTGTCGACATCATGGGGCCATTGCCAAGCAGCGCACAAAGTCATGAGTACCTGCTGGTTTTTGTCGATTATTTCTCTCGCTGGGTGGAGTTTATCCCTATGCGCAATGCTAATGCACCAACCATAGTGAAGATTCTCAGGACCGAAATCCTCACCCAGTGGGGTGTTCCAGATTTCATCTTGTCTGACCGTGGCACCCAATTTGTTTCCTCCATATTCAAAGAGCTGTGTGCAAAAGCTGTGTGATTGCCTCATACGTAGACGACAACCACAAGAAGTGGGAACAGCATTTACCTGAACTCCGTTTTGCAATGAACTCAGCTGTGCAGGAAAGCATTGAGATGTCCCCAGCAGAACTCCAAATGGGAAGAAAACTGCAAGGCCCAATGGATAAATTACTCCAGGGTAAAAGCCTGTCACCATCCACTCCATCTTATGATGTTGTTCACCATCTTGCACAGCTGAAATTGAAAGCAGATGAGTGCTGTAAAAAGCCCAAAAAAGACAGCTCAGGAGTTATATTAAAAACCGTCGAGAAGCTTCATTTGAAGAAAAGAGCCGTGTTTGGTTAAGAAATTTCCTTCAGTCCAGTGCTCAACACAACTTTAGTGTGAAATTGGCCTCAAAGTGGAAAGGTCCTTAATGAGTATTAAAACAGTTAGGCCCCCTGAATTATCAGATAGCACTGTAGGAAACAGAGGAGGACGTCCGCACAGCACATGTATGTAACCTCAAACCATGCTACCCAACATCAGGGGAGTTGGAGTCCCAGGAAAGGGGGAAACTTCTGCAGTTATTCCAGCAAAGCTCTGATGATGAAGAATTCTTGGGCTTCTAAAACATAAAAACACACATACCTTCCTGTTTGTTCCATCAACCATGGGTTGTTTCTTCCAAGGGGGGAGAGTGTGGTGGTGCGGGAGAAGTTCCGCAAACCTTCCGGCCTTCCGTGTCCATATCTGGAAAGGAAATTATAAAAGGGAAGGAAAACCTGGAGAGAGGAAGTGAAGTGTTCGAGGGAGGAAAGAGAATTGACTTACCTACTGACTCAGTTCCAGCTCTTCCTGTGACATGGCTTGCAATACTGTATCTGCCATGGCTAATGAGAGGGTGATCCAAGCAGCACTTTACTCCTAACACTGGCTGCAGAGCAATGCCGTGCCGTTTTCCCTGCTGAAGCGTGCTGAAAACTCAATTCCGGCTCTTCCGTGACGATGTGTGCCTCGCACACTGTATCCGCCAGGGCTAACGAGAGTGTGATCAAAGCAACGCTTTACTCTTGACACTGGCTGCAGAGCAATGCTGTGCCGTTCCTTGCAAAAGAGTACTAAAAAGCTCATTTCTTCTCCCTTGGTCCTCTGAAACCCTCAAAATCTCCGGAAGTTTTTGTTTGTTTTGTTTTTTTGTGTTTTGTTTCTTTTTGGTGCGATAATGTGGAGTGAGACTTGAAACTATCCTTATTAACCAGTCACGATCATTTTCTCAAGTTTTTTTTTTCTCTCTCTCTCTCTCTCTCTCTCTCTCTCTCTATTTGAGTTTAAAGTGTGATTTGTTGGTAAAAATGCTGTTTTTTTCTGATTGCTTGATTATGAAAATATATTTAAACTGCATCCAGTTTTGTTATGTCATGATTTAAAATGACTTTAATTCAATGTAACTGGTGATGTTGAACCCTATCTGGTGCCCAAATTTAATATAATTTAGTTAAAAGTTTGAAAGATTATTTTTGGATGGGAGCCACCATTAATGCATTTTTAATAAAACTGTGTAACCTTTAGAATACTTCCATTAATGAATAACTACACAGGCAAAAGCATTATTAACACTCTAGTAACTACTATTAACTAACAATACTCCGATTAATGAATTAGTAAAAAGCTCAGTTGAAGGTGGTAGTTCACTATTAACTATCAGTAACTCTGTTTTTTCTACCCTAAGAGAACTTAAGAACTACTATATAAGTTCATAATTCATGAATGATGCATAATGTATAATTAATTCTAAAGTAAAGGCCTTGGTAACCCTAGTAATGACTGAAAACCAAATCTTAAAGGTGCCCTAGAACTTTTTAAAAAAAGATGTAATATAAGTCTAAGTTCCCCTGAATTGTTTGAAGTTTCAGCTCAAAATACCCCATGATTTTTTTAAATTATTATTTTTTAACTGCCTTTTTAGGGCATAATTAGAAACGAGCCGATTTCAGGTTGCGGCCCCTTTAAATCTTCCGCCCCCTCCCGAGCTTGACTCTATCACAGTAAACAAAGTTTACACGCTAATATAACCCTCAAAATGGATCTTTACAAAGTGTTCGAGCATACTGATGCATGCGTCGGATTATGTGAGTATTGTATTTATTTGGGTGTACATTTGATATTGAATGAGTTTGATAGTGCTCCTGGCTAACGGCTAACATTAAACTGTTGGAGAGATTTATAAAGAATGAAGTTGTGTTTATGAATTATATCCAAGTGTTTAAAAATGAAAATAACGGCTCTTGTCTCCATGAATACAGTAAGAAACGATGGTAATTAACCACATTTAACGTACATTAGCAACACTAACGACATTTAGAAAGACTTCACAAATATAACTAAAAATTCATGTTATCATGGACTGTGAGTTTTTTGCTCCATCTGCCATTTTTCGCTGTTTTCTCTCTCTAGTCTGATTATCAGCAGTGCACATCCAGACGTCCTGCCCTTGTGTTGCCTAAATGGGTGCATATGCAAATTTGGGGGCGTACACCCCGACTGTTACGTAAGTCTGTGTTATGTTGAATTCGCCTGTTTTCCGGAGGTCTTTTAAACAAATGATTTATATAAGAAGGAGGAAACAATGGAGTTTGAAACTCACTGTATGTCTTTTCCATGTACTGAACTCTTGTTATTTAACTATGCCAATAAAATCAATTTTTATTCAGGGCACTTTAAGAAGGAAACTAATTATTTGATCAGTATCTAAAGTGAAAAGCAGTAACTTTGTAACTACTGAAGTCTTTGTAAACTTTTGATGTTTTTGTATGTTTTTGTACAGTAATTCCTTATGATTATTTGGTAAACTTAAGTAATTACTAGTGGGTTACCACGATTTCACTTTAGAAATGATCCAAATAATTAGTAGTTCCTTTAGAAGGATGTAGTAACACTTAAGTATTACTAGTGGGTTAATATGATCTTCACTTTAGAATACTGATCCAAAAAAGAAGTAGTACTTTAGAGTTATATAGTAACTCTTGAGTTATTACTATCCAATACTTTACAAAAACCTCAAAAGTTTACAATGACTTCAGTAGTTACTAGAGAGTTATCTGCTTTTCACTTTGAATACTGATCCAAATAATTAGTAATTCCTTTTAAAATTTGGTAATATTTAGTCATTACTAGTGGGTTACCAAGGCCTTTACTCTAGAATTAATTATACATTATTCATTATTCATTATTCACATTAATTACGAACCTGAAAGAGTTCTTATAGTTTTGGGAGGTATGAAAAAAAACATGTTACTGATTAGTTAATAGGAACTACCACCTTCAACTGAGCACTATTACTTACTAATTCATTACAGAGTTACTTGTTAGTTAATAGTGTTACTAGAGTGTTAATAATGCATTACTCATTTGTTCCTGTGTAGTTATTCATTAATGAAGGATCAGTATTCTAAAGTGTTACCACATTGTTTAGTATGTTTTTAAAGCTATTTTAAATATGAGGACTCATGAAATGTCCTCATATATCATGTTTACAATACCAGTGTAATACCCATGTCATTGTACAAATTTGTGTCCTCATAAATCACAAAAATGTGCACACACACACACACACACACACACACACACACACACACACACAATGTAAACATAGGTAAACATAGGAAACATCCCTTAGGCAGAACTATATGTATTGGAATTACAGTGCAGTCTGTCTACATCTCCTGACATCCCAGTCTGTCAGTCCACAGATTCTCATCCACATCACAATAGATATTTTCACTTGCAACGCAGAGTGGAAAGAATTTTGGAATTTTATCCAGCTTCTACAGGCATCTGCTGTGATGTCCTCACATGCTGCATCCATGCCAACCAGCAGGGTCATCTGAGTATGTGGCTGGTGATCATAAACCTTCCACCTCCATGATGAGTAGAACTCTTCAACTGGGTTAAGGAATGGGGAATAGGGTGGGAGGAATTCCAATAGCATCCTGTAGTGGGTCACAAAGCATTGCCTGCTGGTGTTTGAGCAACGGAAATTCACATTATCCTATATTACCACATGTTTTGGTAAATGATCTTGTAACAGACCCCTCTCATCATTAGGGATAAGAGCCATGTAGAGGATATGAGATGAGGAGATGTATGGCCCTACAAGGGGAATATGAGTTAGCACACCATGCTCTGAAATAGCAGCACACATGTGATGTTTCCTCCCTGTTGGCATGGCAAATCAACAGTAGTTCTGTGACCAATGAAATTTCATCTGCAGCTGGCTAATTTGAAGGCAGCCTCATCCACTTATATAAAGTTGTGAGATGGTTCACTTGATTCCAGTTTTATTATATGCTATATCCCAGAAGATACTAAAATAGTTTTAGGAATTACATGTATATTTATTTCGGACAAGATATTTTTTCTACAGCCATAGCAAATGTGTACAGGTCACACTTGGGGGTATTGCTAAGGAATTCTCAGCCTTCTTGTAGAGGTTATTGCTTGGGGCCCCGTCAGTTAAAATTGCATTGGGCCCCAAGCAAAAGTAACTTTTCCACCATTACCCCCTGACTGACACCCTTGGTCACATTTACTGTACTGTAAATTACTATGAAATGTTGTACTGTTTGCTGTAAAGTAAATAGACATAGATGTTTTGCTAGTACTTACTGGTACCATAACTCCTTCACTTCGTCACCATTCCTTTTAAATGGTACATGATATAGCTGTGTCATGGTTATGTGCGTCTTTTCAAAAGTAAAAGTAGAATGTTTACGTGTAAGCCATTCTACATTTTTGGTTGAGTATTGAATGTGTGCATTCTTGGCAACATACATACTATCTAAATGTGAATGAGTCATTACTTTATAGATTGTACAGTAGAAAAAAAAAGTAACAGAACTGCTCAGGGCTGCCACTGGTCAAATGGGTCCCCTATGCAGAACTTCAGTTGCCCCCTTGGTTGAAATTGCTTTCTGGGGGTGGGGTGGGGTGTTGATTGATGCCCCCATAGAGGCTGGGATGGTGTCCCCTTGGTAATTAGTGTCCTACGCAGACCACATATTCTGTATATATGGAACAGTGGTAGTGGAATCGGTGTAGTAAAAGTTTTACACACACCGTAAGTGCATCTGTGCCATGAGCTTCAGACCATGCGCTTAGATTGCTAAAATAGGGCTTAAAAAGTCAGTTACCTTTTTTTATTTTCCTTTCATGGCAGAAAAAAACTTTCATAGGTTCCACATGTGTAAGGGGAAAAAATATAAAGATGCACAATCCAGCCAACATTCTTCCTCCTCTCCCCTAACTCTTCTTCTCCCTTGTTCTGATCCAACTACTTCTCTCCTCCTACAACTATTCTTCTCCCTCACCCAGACATTATTTCTTCTCTCTCTGCACCTCTGTGTTGTTCTGCATCCACACTGAACAAAACCAATTCAAAGAGTCCTATTTTACTGTATGTCCATGTAGTGAAAAGAACTTCAACACCTGACTATGCCTCCAACTGAGATTGGAATCTGCTATTTCTCAATATTTCAGTGAATTTCTATACTTAAAAAATGCTTATTTTTTTCAGTATTTGTTATATATATTTTTTCAATACTTTTTAGCTGCTGTTGTTGCAGAAGTACACTGTAAAATTCAATAAGTAAACCTTACTTAAAAAAAAGCATGCAAACCGATTGCCTTGAAAAAAAAAAAAGTAATGGTGCGTTCACACCGGACGCGAATGAAGCGGTAAGCGCGAGTGATTTACATGTTAAGTCAATGCAAAGATGCGAATTGACATCCTGCAGCCGAATGACGCGGCGCGAATTGAGCGATTCGGGCGTTTGACGCGCTTAACGCGTGAATCGCGCGAATCGCATAAGTTGAAAAATCTGAACTTTGGCGAATTTCCGTGCCGCGTTAACCAATCAGGAGCTTGCTTTAGTAGTGACGTAATGTAGCGAGCTGAGGCAGAAATTCGAAACAACAATGGAGGACAAAATCATTGTCGCTGTAGATCTTCATACATTTATAGAAACAGAAATAAAAAGGATCGTGTTTGAAAGAAAGTGAGTGAGGAGGTCGGACAATCTCATAAGTTGTAAAAAACGGTCTTTACTCAATTTGAGCTATATATATATATATATATATATATATATATATATATATATATATATATATATATATATATACACATATTAAGACTACAAGCCAATACCTGGCAGTTACAGTCAGGTCAGTAGGGTGACTCTGCTGAACTCCTAAAATCTTACTGCTAGTGTTAACTATTTTTACCAATGCAGTCTTCGCCTTCACACTAAGACTGCCATACCAGCATAACATTGCAAATGTTAAGACAGACTCAATATAAGATATGTAAAACGGAGTAATCAGGGATCTATCAGTGTTAAACTTGGACAGTCTCCATAGACAGTACAGACGTTGCTGGTCCCTTTTACAAATCTTCTCCACATTGACATTAAAATTCAGCTTGTTATCAAGCACACATCCCAAATACGTATATGATTCCACAACCTCAACCTCCTGATCTTTAATAGTTGTTCTCTTTATATCAATTTGATTACTCCTAAAATCAATATGCATGTCTTTCCTTTTTAACACTTCTATTTGCAGGAATGTATTGTCACACCACTGAACATCTACCACAGGGCCATGGTCATTTTCATCAGCATGGAGGAGGCTGACAATAGCTGAATCATCTGCATAATTTACAATAAATCTATTTTCATGCCTACAATCATCAGTCAGTACGTTTACATGCACCCAAATAATCCATTTGTAATCAGATTGACGGCTCAATCTGTTACCTTACCTTCCCGGACTCCAGTTCCCACGATCCTCTTTGTCTGCACACCTGAACTCACTTCCCTCATCAGCCTTCCTGCCATTTCCCTGGATTCCCTGCAAGTTGGACTCAGTCCCTGCACTCCTTTGTCAGTTCTATTGTTTGTTTAGATGTGTGTGTTGATGTAACTCTCCTTCGTGTAAATAAAAACCCTTATTTTTGTGGATTTCCGAATACACCTCGTCTCTACAGCAGCAACACGTAACACAATCGGATTGAAAAATGTTCATGTAAACATCTTAATTGATCTGACTGAGCTCGATCCGAATGAAATTTAGATTGGATTGGATCGGTCTAATCCAGCAGTTCCCAAACTTTTTTTCCTGCGCACCCCCTTCTATGTCCCAACCGGGTTGGCGCACCCCCAATCCCCACTTCAAAAAAAAAAAAAAAAAAACGCAACAAAGCTTTGTTTTATCGCCATATAAAGACTCATTTTTAATCATGCGCAAATAACCAGAACACGCATGACAATAACAACATCAACAAAGTTTCAATATAATGCAACAAAGCTACGCACAAGCTTCCACTTTTAAGAGGACAAGTGACAGACACAGGCTCAGTGACTACGTTGTACATGGACAGCAGTAATCCGATAGAGGTTAATACGATTAAGACAATACTCTGATTAAGAAAGGACCATGTAAACAGCGATGTTTTATTACCTTAATCCTACTAAAGTCATACTCGAAGTAAACACAAATCGAATTAAGACAGGTGGAGTATTCCTATTTTAGTCGCATTATTGGAGTGCATTGTAGACATGTACACACCTTAATCACACTATTAACGTCATATGGGAGTTTTCACCACATTTTGCCACATGACACATAATACACACACGGCAGTGGTCAACCGTTTTGACGGCAAACAAGAGAGCAAGCGTCAAGCAAGAAGCCACAAATCAAATTCCTCTCACCTCATCTCTCATCCAGTACCTCTGAGTTTGTCGTGGTGGCATGAATAAAAGTTGCTTAATTAAAGTACAGGAGGCCTGTTGCTGGAGAATTTGTGGAGAATTCTCACACATGAGAGAGAAAATAAATAGTAGCCTGGGCTAAATCGTGCAAACAAATTAGTAAATTAGTAAAGTAATCTATAGGGGTGTAACAATACATCGGTATAGATCGATACATCGATTAAATGTGTAACGATAAGATGTATCGAAGCAACTTGTAACAAATCGATATCGTTTATAAATTTAAGATGCACCTTCTTCACACTCTCCACATTTTCATGCAATGTCAGTCTATGCATTATCGCCAATGCATGCATTCTCATTTAAACTACCTTTTAGAGCTTGTGAAAGATACTTGGGAGTCGGGACAGTTGCTGTCGCTGTCACTGTCTGATCGGGTGCTGAATCGTCACTACAGTTTATCAGTTGCTCATGTTTAAAGCCTTGCAGGAATGACACAAATCTTGCTAGAGTTTATTGCTATTTCTAAATCATGTTACTTTCTACCGGGTGTCTGTTAGATCACACCACTGCAGTAGAGAGTGCTATGATTTGTTCTTCACATGCTCAGTATCTGAAATTTAAAACTGTAGAAGGGAAAGGCTCAATATACTGTTGCATAGATTTAATACACCACGCATCAATATCTTTTCCTTTTTGTTTTGAACTTTCCATCGAGAAGCCATGTTGCTTCAAGCCCATCATTCTGCACACGGGATGCGCATGCGGTTTGCACCACTCTGTATTGGAGCAATTTATACTATAATACTTTTGCGCAATGAAAGAATATTGAGTCTATCTTTTTCTGTCCTATCTATCATTTGTTGTCTATCATTTTCAAATAAATGTTTGGCATAAGGTAAATAAAAATGTAACTGGTTGTGTAAAATAGGCACATATCAAGATATCAATCAAGATACCCCTGAATCAAATTGTATCGTAATTGCATTGCAGAATTTTGAGTATCTGCAAAAAACACATTGCTGGTTATGAGAATCGATTTTAAATGTTTTCTTTTTAACTATAAACCATCGCGTCAATCCGATTGTCATGTTCACGCTTGACGTAATCGTCAGCAGGTTGTGAAACATGACATAAGCATGTTGTGAATCTCACACTGGAAATACCCACGGACACACAGGACGGTCATTCTTCAGCAGGTTTCACAACACTTTTGCGTGTTTATTTTTCTAAAAATCTTCGATTCTGTTTATCTGAAGAAAGTCATTTATATCTGGGACGGCATCAGAGTGCATTAATAAATGCATTAATAAGCCATAGTTATATTACCTACCTAGTATCTTCTTATTTCATTTTGTCTCTGTTTATTTTCACTGCTAATGTTTTTAGCAAAGTTTAAACTTATGTTTATGCTCTTCTGTCACAGGTAAGCGGCAGACGACAATACCAAGCTCAGAGACTCCGGCAGCAAAGAGATAAAGTGGAGCCCATGCCCTGCGGGCCCTCCGTATATATATTTCCGTATATATATTTGCACGTATTGCATGTCAAATAATTAACTGCACTTGAAGCTTTCGTAAGATTAAAAATGAAAACACCCTAAAACTGTATATGGCACGAACTGTGTGGTGATGATACGTGAAATTCTGTAGAGAACGTCGGACGGCGTGCCGTGGGGACGTAATGACGTTTGCCATTAATCGATCTATGTTCTATAACATGTAAAATGGGAACATGAATGGAATATTCTAAAAGCAACTCATGTAAACACCTTAATCATAATATTGTCTTATTCAGAATAAGGTCAGTAATCAGATTACTGCTGTCCATGTAAACGTAGTCAGTAACAGAAAGCACGGTTATTTTCAGCCGCGTAAAAGAAACATTGCAGCAATAGGCTATGAATGAAACGAGTTGGCACGCATATAGCCTAGCCTGCAGTGCATAAAAGAAGAGCAGTACGTAGAAGAAGACAGCAGCTGTCTTCTTCTACGTTTATATCAAAAACTAATAAATTATAGTTTTTTATTTAAAATAAAAGCGATTACAAAGGAAATGTTTACTGTTCATGTTTTTTTATTGTATGGAAAATCCCATTTAAAAAAACAGACCGCAATTACATTTTTCCTCTCGCGCACCCCCTGGTGGCAGCTCGCGTACCCCTGGGGGTGCGCGCACCACACTTTGGGAATCCCTGGTCTAATCCAATCCAACAGCAAAAAATGACCATGTAAACGTTTGAATCCGACTACTTTCTCAGTTGTATTCAGAAGTCTCTGGGGCACATGCACAGTGCAATGTTGACACACATTACGCAGTGTGCAAGTTCACGTTCACGTCTTCAGTTGTAAAGACGTATGCCAACATGGCAAAAATAACAATGAGCTCTGTTGGTGTCACGTCCATGGTTGTCTCCGCAAGTGTGATTGATATGACGTCACATGCAGAATGTGTATGCGCAAAAGTTTTAATCAGAATGTATATAAAACACATATAAATGGATATTTGAATCAGATTACAATGTTTAGAGTACATGTAAACAGATCTGCAATTGCATTCAATTCATTCGGACTGACGAAAATTGGTGCATGTAAACATAGCCAGTGTATAAAATATACAGGAGTGGAGAAAGCACACATCCCTGAGGGGACCCAGTGGATGAAGACAGTATCTCTGGCCTCTGACATCTAGGTTATTATCTGTAATCATATCATTTACAAAGAGTGATTTTGTAGAAAGAGATCTAATATTAAGCAAACCAAGCTTTATCTGTATTATATCTGCTTTTTATTTGTTGAGCATCAGTTAAATGTTTACCCTTAAATGGGTTTTAGAGTTTTATGTATTTACTAATTCGGGGACCAGACACAGTCTCTATGTAATGATATCTAGGTTAAAGAGTCTCTATGTGTTGGGATTTATCTGACTTCTGTGATGTG
Source organism: Megalobrama amblycephala (assembly GCF_018812025.1). Lineage (NCBI taxonomy): Eukaryota > Metazoa > Chordata > Actinopteri > Cypriniformes > Xenocyprididae > Megalobrama > Megalobrama amblycephala. The sequence continues at coordinate 16,095,648 of NC_063054.1, read as the reverse complement.
AGACAGCTAGCAAGCGGGTGGTTTAGCCAGTCTGTCTGCTAAACTATATATGGCCTGTCTCAGCTATATACTGTATCAGCCAAGTCTATAAACTATTCTGATATTCCACCTGAAACAACTCCTGAAAATAGTTCCATTTCACTGCTAATTTCACTGTTTCATTGCTGAAGCTTTTCCTATGTAGGATAAAGCATTCAACACTAACAGCAGATGCTGAGTAGAGGAAATTCAATTAGTCTTGAAAGTCTGCTGCTGTACACAAGTGTCTGCACAGGCAGATCAATGGGTAACACTTTATTTCAGTAGTCTTCTTTAGACATTCTACTAACCATAAATAAATGTGCAACTACATGTCAGTTAACTCTGATTAGAGTATTAGTAGACTTTCTGCTTAATTTATCTGCTAACACTTTACTTTGATACTCCCCGACAGACATTCTACTGACTATAAGTAACTTTGCAATTACATGTAAACATATTCTACATACCCGAACCCTAACCCTTAACCCTAGCCTAACAGTCTACTAGGGCTGCCCCTGACTAAAGATTTTCAAGTCAACTAGTAGTCTTTCATTTAATAATTAGTCGACTAATCGCACGTTTATATTAATTTAATTACTTAAATATTTATTTATATAATATATAGCCTATTCCGTGCTCAGGCACATGCATAAAACTTGCCGCAAAACACCAGCAAAAGTAATGATTATGAATGTATCAGAAAAAAAACAGCAAGGAAATATTTTTATTATTTATTAACAAACTAGTGTTTTCTGAGTCAGTATCGGCTGCAAAGATGAAGTTGACGATGCTGACCTCTGTCACCTCTGCAATATAGTGGATGCACCTATAGAGAGAAATGCATCTTTCATATGGATTACATAATCAGAGTGTAGGGCCCATTTGTTTTCGATTTCGATTGGTTCGTTTAAAAGTAGACATTTCAAGCTTTCTATAGATATATTTCTCATATCTGTGAAACAAGTAGTCTATATGCTGAATTTCTGTTCCATTTTTGTGACGCTCCAGTTCACAGAGACAGACGACAGAAAATGCATTCTGTCTGTTTCCTTTATTTTACAAGACCTTTAGAGTTTCGAGTGATGTATTACTCTTATCTGTATGACCATAAATGATGGAGTATTTTAAGTTTTTAAGTTGTTTCAAACGGTAGTGCAAATAAATCACAATGACAGTAGTGCAAGTGAACGGTAGTGCAAATAAACATATTTATGAAATAGACATTCTCAACTATATTTCTTGAATGTAAAAGAAAAAAACATAGTAAAAATACAGAAATAATACACATCTCTTGGTGTGGCCAAGAACTGGCATTGCACCCATAGCGTGCATCTCAATCAGCTCTCTAGTTTCAGTAGTCAGGACACTAATCAGGGAGTCGGCCACATTCATTTACACGGTATAGTGACACACGACCTAGGAAGCTGGGAGCTGTTTGAGATGCAGGGATAGTTTGTAGGGATCTTCCTCGTCTACTTACTTTCTCTTCGTCATCTTGGTATCAGTGTGTGCTCGGCAAGAGTGCTTGAGTGCCACCAAGTCGTGTTTTACTGTAACTTCAGCATCTCCAGGCACGTGAACAAAAGAGCCACTCTCATTGGTCTGCCAGTTTTTAATGCGGCGCATCAAACCAAAAAAACGAACCCGAGGCGTTTTTTAAAAAATGACACTTTTACACCTGCCATTTTTCACATCGGTGTGCACACTCACATAGGCGCTCTTTGTTTAGTCACAAGGCGTTAAACGTCAGCGATAATCGCGCACGATATTCGTCCCGGTGTGTACAGGCCTTAAGCCTCTTTTCGTCGACTAATGGTTACTTGACTATTAGGGGACAGCCCTACTGTCACATAACAGAAGACATAACATCTTCTGCTCTGCCGTGGAGGTCTTCAGCTCTGTCTGCTCAGCTGTGGTGGTCTAGCACTTGTCTGGACTTTTGTTGTATTTCCTGTCCTAGTGTCATTTTGTAGTTAATTGTAGTTTTTCATATTGATTAGTCTCCCCAGCAACAGCATCAATTGCAGCAGGTCAATTTACAGCACCATGTTAAACATTCAGACATGTGCATGTAGGTAATTCTTTAAGCTTTGGATGTTATTTTTGTCGAAATGAAACATTGGTTAATATCGACCAAAAAAGACAACGCAGGGAGGCCAGCGGAGAAGCACCACCATCATTCCTTTGTAGTATGTAATGTGTTGCCCTAACTTGGAAGCTTTCTTCATTAACTGTAAGCCTTTTTATTCGCCGCAGGAGTTTTACTTTACAAATTGCCTAAATACAGACAGATAGCACATCACATGCCCATCAGGGACAGTAACATACTGGACCATTGTTACACTGTTTTAAAGGATGCATATCACTCTGTCCCCTGGACAGCTTTGGGACTCTCTTCTCCCAGCCTACAGGCAGAAATTTAAATATGCCTGTAGTAAGGACTGCAAAGAGATGGACAAATGAAACAAAGCAGACACTACAAGCCTGTTCAGACTGCACTGATTTTGAAGCCACAGCCACTGATCTGGATGAGCTCACTGACATCTTGACATCCTACATCAGTTTCTGCTAGAACATGTGGAGGAAAGTACAGGAGTGGGAACAAAGCCTTGTACAAACACACACTGAGCACATTTACATGCACACCAGTATATGATTAACTCACAAAAATCAGTTTAAAGAAATAACCTGTTGTTTTATCTGTGTTTCCCAGTAGTGATGTCAAAACGTAATAATTTGCGTATCTGAGTTTGATTATTTAATTTATGTTGGTTGTGATGTTAAATAAAGCATTAAAAACTGAAGAAGAGTATTGCAACATGTCAGCGGGAAACTTACGGCTCATATATTATCCTCTCATGCAGTTATAGATGTAGCATTTTGATTGTACCACTTCTACTTCTGCTTCAGGAGATGAAAACACATTTTTATAATTCTTTGGGTAAAGAAAGAGTCTGAGCTTGCGATATATTTCCTCCTCACTTACTGCAAAAATTTTTCTCTGTCTGGATCCACTTAAATCCACAGTAAGGATGCGTTCCTGTCACATATCACACTTGCACTTCAATAATACAACAGAAAGCATGTAAATGCGTTTACATGCTGGGTGAAGCTACTCTGAAAAGCTGAAAAAACAGTTTTTAGCTAATGATCCTGCATCAGTGTGGAAGGTTCTGAAAGCCATCACCAGCTACAAGATGCAATCCCCAACACTGTGGAGAATCAACTTTCAAGTCTTCAGTTCAAACCTTCCCGCGGAGACGGAAGAAGCCAACGAACTGCACCAGCGCTAAACCGAACTCGACACACAAAACTGATGCAAGTAACCGTTTCTCTATTAGATAATGAAACTGATTTCTGTGCTGGCTTTCAAGGACTTTTAGTAGGTTTTTGCTACTTGCTTTCTCTCTTTCCCTTTCTTTACTTTCACTCTTGTATATATGTGTATATTCTGTATTTAGATGTATAACCTCTGTAGTAGTAGTTTTCATATATTAAACACATTGTATCCATGCTCAATTTTTCTGCTGCTCATTCAACAAAAACCAGGTCACTTTAACATTTTGATCCTTTCCTTGCGGTACGTTTGGATGCTAGAATAGGAAGTCTTTCTCGTGGCCAGAGAAAAAAAACCTTCCTTTTATAATATTCTATGAGGAGCTAAAGGTTTGCTGGACAAACTGACGGTTTCTCTAAATAATTATTAAACCAGAACTAATCATATATGTAATTGATTATAATTCGTTGTAATTAATTCACAATATATGTTTAATTCCCCCTTGGGTCGGTATATGCATCATAATAAATCTTTATGATTTATTATATTCATATTATATTCATATATCTAACCCATAAATTGATTAATAACTGTATAGAATTCGCTACATCATCCTCTTCCACGGGGAGCAGGTCAGTCTGGAGGAGTAGCAGTATGAATAGTATAGCAGTATGAGAAGCATATGGCTTCTCTAGATGAATGTTGAAATTGCCAAAAACTACAAGTGGGCTACCATCCTCTGGTAATAAGGACAGCAGCATGTCCAGTTCCTCTACAAAGGTACCCAGTTGGCCTGGGGGGCGATAAATTACTACGATATGAATTTTGACAGGAATTGAGATTGTAATAGCATGAAACTCAAATGAATTGTAGCTGCAAAGAGAGAGGAATGAGTCGAGTATTTCCAATTGTCAGAAATGAGAAGACCTGTGCCCCCACCCCTCCCAGACTGGCGAGGGGTATGAGAGAAAGTCAAGTTGTTAGAGAGAGCAGCAGGGGTTGCTGAGTCCTCTGGACGAATCCAGGTCTCAGTCAAGCCCAAGATATTAAGAGAAGAATTAGTAGCGAAGGCTGGAATGTAGTCAGATTTGTAGAAGATGGCGAGGGCTCTTGGAGATGGCACAGTCCTTACATCCCTGTATGTTCCTTCTCACATCCCTGGCTATGTTCGGCCACCAGAAGTGCTCTTTCAGCAGTGAGAGGGTTTCATTGGCTCCTGGGTGGCCAGTGCCCAGGGAAGAACCCTCCTGAACCAGTAGATGAATTTCTTCCATGTGAAGCATTCCAACTTGAAGCTTCACCGGACCAGCACACTGATGGACAGGTCTATGACCGAGGGGCTTGCCCGTTACTGAATGGATCTGGTAGATGGACGGCGTAGAGGTTGTCTTGAGCTTAAGCTGATGGCAGAGGGCAGCAGAGATGAAGTTACCGGCTGACCCGGAGTCGAGGAGGGCATAGACTGGAATGGAGACATTAACAGCAGTAAGTGTTACAACAGTGGAGACTGGTTTCATTTTCTTAATGGAGGGTATAATCACACTCACCATGGGACGAGGAGGATGAGTGGGACACGTAGATCTCACGTGTCCAGATGTACCAAAATATAAACAAAGTCCCTGAGTCAGCCGCCTCTGCTGTTCAGCGATAGTTAAACAATTGTTCTCCAATTGCATTGGTTCTGATACTGGTTCTGGAGGGCTGATGGACTCTGGCTGATGGAGGGATGATGTACGTAGCAGCTGGCCCTGGTGATCTTCGAGACATGACTGCATACAAGTGGCGAATCTGATGGAGAGTTGAATGAAGCGTTCGAGCCCGATGGAATCCTCGTATGCAGCGAGATGCAGCCACACCCTGGGATCCAGACCCTGACGATAGGTGGTGAGCAGAGCTTGTTTGTTCCATCCACTGGCTGCAGAAAGAGTCCTAAACTTGAGGGCATAATTGTTAACAGACATAAATCCTTGTTTTAATTGATAGAATTGCTCACCCACCAACAAATCACCAGATGGTCTACCAAAGACTTCCTTGAAATGAGTGAGGAAAATAGTCAGAGACTGGGTTACAGGTCCATGCTGTGACCAAATGGTTTCTGCCCACTGTAGCACACGTCCATTTAACTGGGAGATGATGGAGGCTACCTTGGAGTGATCGTCAGGGTATAATAGCAGCTGCATCTCCAGGACCAGTGAGCACTGCAAGATGATGCCTTTGCAATCCTCCGCCGAGCCAGAGAAGGGCACTGGCTTGGCCATGGGACTGGCGTATACCGGTGGTGAAGGAGCAATGGCGGTGTTTGCAGAAGTGAGCGCTGGTGAAGTTGTGGCTGGACTGATGGAGAGTGTACAACGGAGGGTATCCACGAGTTCCTGGAATGGGTCTGATGAGCTCATGCTGTTTGATGTTTAGTGTTGGTCCGGTCTTCTGTCACGGACAGAAGTGTAGGAGACAACAGGTTTGTAGAAATAACTGAGTTTATTAACAAACAGCGGAGAATAACAGAAGTGCAGGTAAGTGATGATTAAATGGATAATTGAGATGGTGAAACGGAGATGGTAATACTGTCCTTTATCTTGCAGGTGGATGACTCGTAGATGATTGCAGGCGAAGAGGTGGAGTGAACTCACGGAGACAGTAGGGAGACACACACACAGATACTTTGCACGAAGACTGGGAAGCACGCTGGAACAGAATGGGTAAGTATTCTCAAAGAGCTGGAGCATTGGAATGGTAGTCCTTGTATCAGCGAGACCGGACAGTGAACTGACGTGAGTGCTGTGCTTAAGTATCTTGTGGTGATTAGGTGATGATGAGGATCAGGTGTGTGTGGTTAGAACTCTCTGCTGAGGGAGTGCGCTGTGAATGGCTGATGGAAGAGCCTGGCAGATCTGTTCATGTACTTTTCATATAAAAATAATTTTTAAAAGGATTTACCTCAGAGGATGAGCATGACTGGTTTCACTTTCATTTTGAGGATCAACTAGATCAAGCCGATGATTGTGAATGGTACGTTTTTTTAAACATTTTTATTCTTAAGTTCTTTATTCTAATCGCGATATAGTGTCTGTGAATATTAAACTACAAAAAGATTGTTTAAATATGAATCCTGCAAGTTTTGTGTGTCTCAGTGTGAATTAATGGGACAGATCGACATGCAGTTTCGTTTACTACACACAACTTACATTAGTAAATTGCCATGGCTATTCCCAAATGCAATGTGTTAAACTGCACACTAACATTTAGGCTATATATATAATATATAAAATATCATAGAGGTAATATGAATATTTAGACGTTTTGCATCACAGAAATACATTATTTTTTAAAGTATATTAAAATAGAAAAACATTTCTTTAAATTGTAATAATATTTCACTGTATTGCTGTTTTTTTCTGTATTTTTGATCAAATAAATGCAGGCTTGATGAGCATGAGACTTCTTTCAAAAACATTATAAATAGTAATGTGTCCAATCTTTTGACTGGTACTGTAATTTAAAGGGGTGATTCACTGGCTTTTTTATAGGCTTGATTGTGCTTATGGTGTGCAGTTTAACATGTCTTAATGCTTCGTTTAAAAAAAAAAAAAAAAAAACGCTGTATTTTTCATATATTTTACCTTTATTCTACACCGCTGTCTCCACTGTCATTTGAACGGCCGGTTGACTTCCTGGTTCTATGATACCACTCCCTCTGAAATATGCAATTGGCTCAGATTGGTTAGCTGGCCCAATGTATTGTGATTCGCTAAAGCCCTAGTGCGTGTTGTCCGGAAACGCCACGCCCCTTACCATTGCATGTGATTCGGTGGAAATGTAAATAATGGCGTTAGTATTGCTGTGTCAATATTACCATGTCAGTATTGCCTGAATCAGACCCAGATAGCAGTAATGAAGAGGGTCAAGCAGAACCTCTGCAAGCACGGTTTTTAAAGAACGTTTCTGAATGGTAAATATTTCCGTCTGTATTTGTGTCAAAGTGTTTAGATATGCTGTCACATGTAAATATTATTGCTGTTTATGTTAGCTTTCAATATATGGCTTTATCCTGATTAAAGCTTTACTATAGCTGAATACATGACTGAGTAGTAGCATTTCTGTAAAGGTATTGTTTAATTTATAGCATGAACAACTGTTTGTCTATGAACATAGAAGTTTGTTGGTGCTTGTAGGCGTTTGTTGAAGAAGTATGCGATAGGATTTAGCTAACTGGCTAGTGAAGCAAAACCGTGTTGGTCTTTGTTTATGTCCTTGATGCAACCAAAAAATAGCAACAGAAACTATACATTTAAAAGACATGTACTAACAATAAAACATACTTTAAGGTTGGGGCCCATAAACAGCTTCATCTTTCAGTAATAGCATTTGTGCAAATCCAGCATTGAACTCCTGTAGATTCTGGAAGCTGGATCTTCCTTAATGCCGCGCGACATGGCCTCGCCCACTTTGTTATGTGTTCCTGGGGCAGGGTTTATGTTAATTGCAGGGTAAGTGATGTCACCAACCTGGGAAGAAGCTTGTTGTAGTCCCAACCGGTCGTAAATGTAGGCTTTAAACTGCCTTAACTTTAAAAGACAATATCTGAATATCTATTGAACTCAACGCTGTAACTTTGCAGATACTCTTAATGCTCAAGCAGCAACATTACACACTAACTAAAGTTAAAAAAGTGAAATAGCAATGAACCACCCCTTTAAAATGTATGCCTATACAAAATTTTCTTTACATGATGTGCTAAAAAAAAACATGCATGCATAAGATCACAAAAATCATGTTTTCTGTTAAGATTGGACATTATATTAACGTTAATACAATAGCTGATATGATCCTGTAATCAGCATGCTCACAGAGGGCTTTTTCTTTTATCTCACTAATTTGAGAATCATAGTGACCAGATAATGGCCCACACTGGACATTCTGAATGAATATAAAGGTGATATCACTGACTGGAAGCAGGAAAGTTTTTTTTTTTTTTTTTAACAAACATGGGGGGGGGGGGGGGTTCTTTGTGCATTCTTTGTCCATTCTTTGTCTAGTTTTTTGTTACACTGTGTTTGTAGTTGCTTTCCTGGTGCTTTCCTTGTTCAGATTACTCCATTAAATGTTCCTGAAGATATCTTCTTCATCGTGCTTTGAATACTACAACCCGACCGTGACATACCCGTTTTTATAATATATTACCTGTTTTTATAAAATATTATCTTGTGTATGTACCCAGAGCTCCTGAAAACCACAACAAATTCCTTGTGTGTTTGCGCACACTTGGTGAATAAAGATTACGGCTAAAATACTCTGATTAAAAGATATTATAGTATATTTATAATTATACTATATTAATAAAAATTATCTTGCTTTGTCTGCTATCTTTATTTTTTTCCACTTAGCTCATTGCAGTGCATACTGGGATTGCCTTGAAGGATACCTCCCCTGCATCTGTATACCTGCTCAACTGTCTGAATACTTCAATATTCATGATGCAGTATTCAAACAATCCACAGATGACCTACTGCATCTTCTGAGATTTTGAAGTGTGTAAACAGTGGACATCCCATGAGGCCACAACAAAATCTGTTTTCATTGTTATTGTTAGATTGCAGGTCAAGTTAATGCTGATTAATTTACTTTAATAAATATACTGTAAGTACATGGATGGGAAAAACATAATCTTCATGTAAATCATTTTGTAGTCTGTGTTGTTACACTAATCTGGGCTTAGTTTCATTTAAGTTTTTACAGTTTTTATTAGTACCAGTTTTCTAATTGTGTCAGATTCACAATTGAATATAACCGTGTTAATCATAAATGAACAAATATTTGTAAATTTACTGTTATCATATGGAGATGAGGATCCACAGTCTTGTGTGTGTAAATTCTTCACAAAAACAGAGAAAATACTGAATGCCAAAGCGATAGCGTTAACTAAAATGCTGAAATATTTTATCAATGAAGGACAAGAACATAACTGCTATGAAAATGAATGTGTTTATATCCACACAATCCCATATAAATCATTTAAAGGGCCCATTTATAGGTGGGAGTGGAACACAGTTGTTTAACTCTCTGGCTTTTGGCTGCTGTTCATAGGAGATGCTGGAAGAGTAAAGGCAAACAAATTATTTCAGGAATAAAAAAGATCAATAGCATCTTTACTAAATCTCCCCCTCAAGACTCTCATTACAGTAATCCAAAGTCATCTTTCTCTGCCAAATCAGAAATTGTGGAGACAAAGACAATATTAGCTTTACTGGCTGTGGCCAGCACTTGCAGCTATTTGGGATTTACTTAAAGCAAGCGGGGAAATGAGAAAATAGTGATTTACTATCTTTTAATTACATCATCTCTGTGTACTTACAGCAGTATGCAGATGTGTTAACATGTAAATAAGGAATCTTTCTCGGTCCGAACATCTGTATCACATGATAAAATGCCTTCAGCCTTTTACCAAACTGTTTCAAAGTATGTTATTAGTTTTTTAAAATTTCTTTAGAAAAACTGTAAAACTGTTGAATAAGTGAAAGGGTAGTAGGCCTATTTGAAAAGCCACTCTGTGGAAATTAGGGTGAATTCAGGGTGATTGGGACACTTTGTGCCATTGATATGAATTGTAAAAAAGTGACCCAATCAACCTGAATTCACTCCCATTTAAATCTCAAGGAGGTGAAAAGCCTGTAAAAAGCCAAAGAAAAAGGCCTAAAACACCAAAACACTTCCTATGTTTCCATCCACCTATTTTTATGCAAATTTTGGGATATTGCATTAAAAAAACAAACAAACAAACAAAAGACGCTTGATGGCAAACCCCAACATGCGCATAAATTCTAAAAATGCTCATGGAAAACTTGTGAGCTAAATTGAGGAGGATAAGCACAACAATCGTTTGACTTTACCTCAACAGAGGATGTGATTGGACAGTTGTGGCCTAATGGTTAGAGAGTCAGACTTGTAACCCAAAGGTCATGGGTTTGAGTCTTAGTAATGTTAAGAAATGTAAGTGAGGTGCCCTTGAGCAAGGCACCTAACCCCCAATCGTTCCCTGGGTGCTGTAACAGAAATGGCTGCCCGCTGCTCTGGGTGTGTGTTCACGGTGTGTGTGTTCAATACTCACTGCTGTTTGTGTGCACTTAGATGGGTAAAATTTAGAGCACAAATTCTGAGTATGGGACACTATACTTGGCTACACATCACTTCACTTTCACTTAACTAACCAATGGACCAATTTTATTGCATAGCATGTCAAATGTGGTAATTCTGAAATACCTAAGCCAAGTCTGTTTATTGCGTTTCATATACGTGCTCTGAGGCACAAGTCAAGTCAAGTCAAGTCACCTTTATTTATATAGCGCTTTTTACAATGCAGATTGTGTCAAAGCAGCTTTACATTGATAGCTGGTACATAATTTGGCTGCACAGCAGCTCTTAAATAATAGTGTCAATGCAGGCAGATCAGAAGCACTGTTGAATAAATGTCAAGAATACTATTGAATATCAAATGTCAAGTGTCCCCAACTAAGCAAGCCAAAGGCGACAGCGGCAAGGAACCCAAACTCCATCAGGTGACATCAGGTGGCAAACAAGTGGCAAATAGGTGTTAAAATGGAGAAAAAAAAACCTTGGGAGAAACCAGGCTTAGTCGGGGGGCCAGTTCTCCTCTGGCGAACAGTGCTTTGTTACAATCAGGTTGCTATCATAAATCTGATAGGATCGCAACAATCAAAGTATTTATTTCAGTTCCATCCAGTTGAGGATCGTATTCATCACGCCGGTATGGACGGTCTGTTGAGGAACTGTGCTACTGGCTGTCGTGTCGATGAGGCCTTCACAATGGATGATCTAGTTGACTCGATCTCTGCTGATACTTCAGGGCTGCGTTGTGGTCATGTCCAGTTGAGGATCGTATTCATCACACCGGTATGGACGGTCTGTTGAGGAACTGTGCTACTGGCTGTCGTGTCGATGAGGCCTTCACAATGGATGATCCAGTTGACTCGATCTCTGCTGATACTTCAGGGCTGCGTTGTGGTCGAGTCCAGTTGAGGATCGTATTCATCACGCCGGTATGGACGGTCTGTTGAGGAACTGTGGCACTGGCTGTCGTGTTGATGATGTCTTCACAGTGGATGATCTAGTTGACTCGATCTCTGCTGATACTTCAGGGCTGCGTTGTGGTCGTGTCAAGGCGCAGATCCTTGGTCTCAGCTGGATACGGCCCAGATCCGGTTGACTACGGTAAACCTTGGGATAAACAGAAAGACTAATATTAGCGTAGATGCCATTCTATTTCTGATGTAACGAGTACATCTGGTGTTATAGGAAGTGTTCCCGGTTCCGGCTGACCTAATTTATGCAGCCTAATAATCCTTTAATGGATTTGAAAATATAAATTGATAATGTGTTATGTGTATGCCAGGTTAAAGAGATGTGTTTTTAATCTAGATTTAAACTGACAGAGTGTGTCTGCATCCCGAACAATGCTAGGAAGATTGTTCCAGAGTTTAGGTGCCAAATAGGAGAAGGATCTACCGCCTGCAGTTGATTTTGATATTCTAGGTATTATCAGCTGGCCTGAATTCTGAGATCGCAATAAACGTGAAGGACTATAATGTATTAAGAGCTCACTTAGGTACTGGGGAGCTAAACCATTTAGTGCTTTGTAAGTAATTAGCAAGATTTTAAAATCTATACGATGTTTAACAGGAAGCCAATGCAGTGATGACAGAACTGGGCTAATATGGTCATACTTCCTAGTTCTAGTAAGAACTCTAGCTGCTGCATTTTGTACGAGCTGTAGTTTATTTATCAAGCGAGCAGAACAACCACCCAGTAGAGCGTTACAGTAGTCTAGCCTTGAGGTCATAAACGCATGAACTAACTGTTCTGCATTTTTCATTGAGAGCATATGTCGTAGTTTGGATATATTTTTCAGATGGAAGAATGCAGTTTTACAGATGCTAGTAACATGGCTTTCATATGAAAGATTGGTATCAAAGAGCACACCCAGGTTCCTAGCTGACGACGAAGACTTAACAGAGCAGCCATCAAGTGTTAGACAGTATTCTAGATTATTGCATGAAGAAGTTTTCGGTTCAAAAAATTAGAATCTCTGTTTTTCCTGATTTTAGTAGTAGGAAATTACTGGTCATCCAGTTTTTTATATCAGCTATACATTCTGTTAATTTAGCGAATTGGTGATTTTCGTCAGGGCGCGAAGAAATATAGAGCTGAGTATCATCAGCGTAACAATGAAAACTAATGGCATGCTTCCTAATGATATCTCCCAAGGGTAGCATGTACAGAGTAAAAAGCAACGGTCCTAGTACTGAGCCTTGCGGTACTCCATATTTAACTTGTGATTGATATGACATCTCATCGTTTACTACTACAAACTGATAACGGTCAGATAAGTATGATTTGAACCATGCAAATGCAATTCCACTAATGCCAACATAATTTCCGAGTCTGTTTAGAAGAATATTGTTATCAATAGTGTCAAATGCAGCACTAAGATCCAGTAACACTAATAGAGAGATACAACTACGATCTGATGATAAGAGCAAATCATTAGTAACTCTAATGAGAGCAGTCTCAGTACTATGGTATGGTCTAAATCCTGACTGGAAATCTTCACAGATACTATTTCTTTCTAAAAAGGAACATAGTTGTGATGAAACTGCCTTTTCTAGTATTTTTGACAGAAAAGTGAGATTTGAGATCGGCCTGTAATTGACTAATTCTCTAGGATCAAGTTGTGTTTTTTTAATAAGAGGTTTAATAACAGCCAGCTTAAACGTTTTTGGTACGTATCCTAGTGATAAAGATGAATTAACAATATTAAGAAGAGGATCTATGACCTCTGGAAGCATCTCTTTCAATAGCTTAGTCGGTATAGGGTCTAACATACATGTGGATGATTTTGATGATTTAACAAGTTTAGACAATTCTTCCTCTCCTAAAGCAGTAAATGAATTGAATTTTTCTTTAGGGACACTACAGTGCACTGTCTGACACAAGACTGTAGTAGACGGTTGCATGGTTATAATTTTTTCTCTAATATTATCAATCTTGCAAGTAAAGAAGTTCATAAAGTCATTACTGCTGTGCTCTTTGGAAACATCAGAAGTTGAAGCTTTATTTCTTGTTAATTTAGCCACTGTATCAAATAAATACCTAGGGTTGTGTTTATTTTCTTCTAAAAGTTTTGAAAAATAGGCAGATCTAGCAGTTTTTAAGGCCTTTCTGTACTCAATCATTTTCTCTCTCCACGAAATGCGAAATACTTCTAGTTTTGTTTTCTTCCAGCTGCGCTCCATTTTTCTAACTGCTGTTTTTAGGGCCCGAGTGTGCTCATTGTACCATGGTGTTGGATTAATTTCCTTAATCTTTTTTAAACGCAAAGGAGCAACTGAGTCTAATGTGCTGGAAAAAAGAGAGTCAATAGTTTCTGTTGCAATATCGAGGTCTTCTAAGCTGTCTGGTATGCTAAGGCGATGAAACTGATCAGGAAGATTATTTATAAAGCAATCTTTAGTGGTAGAAGTGATGGTTCTACCATATTTATGGCAGGGAGGCAGTTTAGCCGCTTTCACTAAATGTAATATACACGAGACTAGATAATGATCTGAGATGTCGTCACTCTGCTGCAGAATTTCAACGGCATCAATATCGATTCCATGTGACAATATTAGATCTAAAGTATGATTACGACAATGAGTGGGTCCCGACACGTGTTGTCTAACACCAATAGAGTTTAGAATGTCTGTAAATGCCAATCCTAATGAGTCTTTTTTATTATCTACATGGATATTAAAATCACCAACAACAAGGACTTTATCTGCAGCTAGTACTAATTCTGATAGAAAATCGGCAATCTCTTTGATAAAGTCTGTATTGTGCCCTGGTGGCCTGTATACAGTAGCCAACACAAATGTCAACTTACATAATGTTACGTAAAGCACCATCACTTCGAAGGAATTATATTTGAAAGACTTCTGGCTGATACTGTAAATATTGCTATAAATTACAGCAACACCTCCCCCTTTTCCTTTCTGTCGAGGATTGTGTCGATAATCATAACCTTGAGGACTAGACTCATTTAAAGTAGTGTAATCGTCCGGTTTTAGCCAGGTTTCTGTCAAACACAGCACATCTAGATTATTGTCTGTGATAATATCGTTTACAATAAGTGCTTTTGAAGAAAGTGATCTAATATTTAACAACCCAAGCTTTATAATTTGTTTATCATTATTATCTCTTTATTTGTTGAACATCAATTACATTTTTACCATTAAATGGGTTTGAAAGTTTTTTGTTTTTATTAATTCGGGGTACAGACACAGTCTCTATTTGATAATATCTAGGTGCAAGAGTTTCTATGTGTTGGGAATTATCTGACTTCTGTGACATGAGGCAGCTAGCAGACGGTCGGTTTAGCCAGTCTGTCTGCTTCCTGTCCTGGGCCCCAGTTTGTCATGTTTTAGTTGTGAGACTATGTGCCATATTACTAGAGAGAAGAGCAGCACCATCCCGGGACGGATGAATACCATCTCTTTTCAACAGGTCAGGTCTGCCCCAAAAGCTTTTCCAATTGTCTATGAAACCTATATTATTCTGCAGACACCACTTAGACAGCCAGCCATTGAGTGATGATAATCTGCTAATCTGCTATCTCATCACTCCTACGAACAGGAAGGGGACCAGAGCAAATTACTTCTCCTGACATTGTATTTGCGAGTTCACACACCTCTTTAATGTTAATTTTAGTGATCTCCGACTGGCGAAGTCGAACATCATTTGTGCCGACGTGAATAATAATTTTAGAATATTTACGATTAGCATTAGCCAGCACTTTTAAATTTGCTTTGATGTCAGGTGCTCTGGCTCCCGGCAAACATGTGACTATGGTGGCTGGTGTCTCTATTTTCATGTTCCGTGTAATAGAATCGCCAATAACTAGGGCACTTTCAACAGGATTCTTAGTGGGTGTATCACTGAGTAGGGAGAACCTGTTTGATGTTCTTATTGGAACGGAAGAGTGGTGTTTTCCGCGGCTAGGCAGCCTCACCGTTACCCAAGTGCCCTGCTGCGCGGGCTCTACAGCTGGAACCGAACAATGTACAGAGTTCACTAAGCTAGTCGCATCCAAAACAGTATCTGAAGCCCCTGCATTCTTACTATCCTCGATTAAATGTCTACTATCCTCGATTTGGATGCGTGTCTCTAATTCTGAGATTCTCTCTGTCAGCCTGACTATTTCCCTACATTTATGACATGTAAATCCCTCGTCGCTGACAGAGAGAGCTACACTGAACATGTGACAAACTGAACACGAGATAACAGTGGGAAAGGATGACATGACTCACCGTGTTTGTAGACTGATCGGAGTTACCACTGTAGACTGATCCGAGTTACCACAGCTGTTTGATGAACGCGTTGAAAAGGAGCATGCGAGACTGATAACACGTTAACAAACGAGATGCAAACGTGTTGTAACAGCGATTTAGATTCAAAGATTACAGGCTAGCGACGTCAGATTAATGTGGTAGGCAATAATAATAATATAAGCAACAATGAATAAAAGTAAGAGAAAACAAAACTATACGGAGACGCAAACACCAGCAGCGAGGCAGAGGCAGCGAGGCAGACAGGAGCAATCGAGCAATCGACCAGCAATCGTGTGTGTGTGTGTAAGTAATTTATAGCCGCTTTTCCACCGTTGGGCCAAACGGTTCTCATTACGTAACCGTTCCATTCCGTGCCGATCCGGGCCGGCTGGTACATATACAGTTTCATTTTCTACTGTAAGGCCACTCTTTGGAATGTAATACAAAAGCGCCAGTTGCCTGGTAACGCAACAGTTTACTGATGATATGAGATGTAAATAATGGCCGCGTTATGGAGGATGATCAGATATTATTTTAATTTTATTATCATTTATTTATTTATAATAAAATTATTAAATTAGAAATAGAGCACTTAGCCAGCTACGGAGAAACTGGTAGCAAGGCAACAAACAAGTGACCAATCCCGCGTGCCTACATCAGTTCACACATTCTAAAAGAGCCACAGTAGCTTCAACGGTTGCAGCAACTTTAATTTTTATTACAGATATTTTGCACCAATTTCCCAGGAAGTGACTATTTTGTTCTTTTGAACACATTTGATGGAAACAGTGCTTTATTCCAAATGTTTTATGCAATATTTAAAGTTTGCACATGAGTTAATTTCGCAACTTTGAATGAAAATATAGCTACTGTTAGGTTGGCAAAGGAGGAAGATGCTGAACGCCAGCCACATTTTCCATAAGTGAGAAGTAAATAATTTAACAAAATATTTTGCTATAGACTTTTATGAAGCAGTACAAACTAATAAAATAAACTATTCACCAAATGCTAAAAAAGCACAGCATTTTAAGGATTGAAAATACATTTTTAAATGAATGAAACAAAATTCTCAACTACCAACTCTCAATGACCATTGTACACTGCATTCCAAATTAGTATGCAAGTGACATATGAGTAAGATTTCAGTACAATAAACAATCAGATTTTAGTTTTTCTAAGAAAATGTTTGTTTGTTTATTTATCCATGTCTTTTTACATAACTGGTATCAATCTCAGACAAAATAATTTGCCAGGTCTATGGAAACCCTACTTAGAGGTTGTTCCACATTATTAAGAGAATCTCGAGAATCTCGAGAATCTCTCCATGCAGGCTGGCAGTTGTGCGTAAAGATGCATTTTAGCCACTCCAAACCAAAGCTCACAAATGACTCTGGGGTCTTCCGCGAGGTCGAGGGGCCGGTTTCTCTGGGTGCGTCCTATGAAACTCAGTCAAGAGTGTGGGGTCGAGGATGTCTTCTGCATTGACCCAGGATCACTCCTCCGGTCCGTACCCCACCCAATCCACCAGATATTGGAGGAGCTTACCCCGGCGTCTGGAGTCAAGTAGGTCTCGAGCCTGGTACGCCTCCTCACCGTACACCAAGATGGGTGGGGGACCCCGGCAACTGGTCTGCTCCTGCTCCGCTCTCAGACTACCAGCAGGTATGAGAAGTGATGCATGAAAAGTGGGAGAAATGCGATAATTAGAGGGTAACGCTAAATGAAAAGAAACTGGTGTAATCTGTTTAATAATTTGAAAGGGACTCACGTACCTGGGATTGATCTTCTTGCATGGAAGTCTGAGGCGTAGGTCTCAAGTGGATAGGCAGACCCATTGACCTTGAGTATATTCAGGACTGGGGCGATGGTGACGATCGGCCTGCAACTTTTGTCTCTTGATGGCGTGTAGCAAATGGGTGTGAGCCTGATTCCAGATGTCTTCACTTCTCTAGAGCCAATCGTTGACAGGGTACCTCAGTAGATTCTCCTTACCATGGAAATAGAGGAGGTTGGAAGCCCATTACACATTGGAACGGAGTTAGTCCGGTGGAGGATTTTTGAAGTGAGTTCTGAGCATATTCTGCCCACATAAGGTATCAACTCCAATCTGTTTGATTCTGATGACAATAGGATCTGAGGAACCGGGTGATCTCCTGATTGAGACGTTCTGTTTGACCATTGGATTGAGGGTGATTTCCTGAAGTGATGCTAATGTTGATATTGAGTTGTTGAAAGAAGGCTGACCATACTCTGGATGCAAATTGGGAGCCTTGATCTGACACAATGTCTTCAGGGAGACCATAGAAGCGAAACACAAAGTTGCACATAAGTTCAGCCATTTCAAACGCTGTGGGCTGCTTGGGAAGTGGAATTAAACGACAGGTCTTGGAGAAGCGATGTTTCACTGTGAGTATTGTAGTATTGCCATTGGATTTGTGGAGATCGGTAATGAAGTCTATGGTGATGTGGGACCATGGTTGGTGAGGAATTGGCAATGGATGCAGTAAGCCAGATGGTAATTGTCTGGGAGACTTGCTTGTGTTACAGGTGATGCATTCGTGAATAAATTTTATTGTGTCTGCCCGCATGGTTGGCCACCAGAAACTGTTCTGAAGAAGGTGAAAAGTGGCAGAAATTCCAGGATGACCGGAGCTGAGTGAGGTGTGAACTTGCTGTAACACTTTCTTACGGAGATCCTGTGGTACAAAGGTTCTATCAGTGGGGCATTCGGGAGGGAGGGTCTCTTGTGCCCACCTGGCCTGTCTAGGGTTTAATCTCTTGGCAGAACGCAAATACTCCAAATTCTTGTGGTCAGTTAGAATCAGAAAAGGATGTTTAGACCCCTCCAGCCAATGACGCCACTCCTCCATAGCTGATTTCATGGCCAACAATTCCCAGTTTCCAACATCGTAATTTTGTTCGGCTGGATTTAGTTTGCATGAATAGTAAGCACAGGGATAGAGCTTGGGTGGGGAACCTTGCTGTTGTGAGAGAATGGCTCTGATGCCCATATTTGAAGCGTCCACCTAAACTATGAACGGGAGTTCTGGGTCAGGGTGATGGAGGATGGGAGCAGATGTGAAACATGACTTGAGTTCTGTGAAAGCCTCCTGAACTGCAGCTGACCATGTGAGATGGGATGAGCTTCTTTTAGTCATGGCTGTAAGTGTGGAGGCTACTGAACTGAAACCTCTAATGAAGCGTCAGTAAAAGTAAAAGCAAATCTCAAGAATCATTGCAATTCCTTTAAGGCTGTCGGTTGTGGCCAGTCAAGAACCGCTTTGACTTTCCTATCGTCCATAGTGACTCCCTTCTGACTGATGATGAAGCCCAAGAATGATGTTGTAGTCTGGTGAAATTCACACTTCTCTGCTTTGGCATATAACTGATGCTCAATGAGTCTTTGTAATACTGCTCTTACATGTTGTACATGTTCCTCATAGGTGCTAAAATAGATGAGAATGTCATCGATGTAGACGATTACCCAGCGGTCAAGCATGTCCCGAAAGACATCGTTGATGAATGATTGAAATACTGAAGGACTGTTGGACAGTCAGAAGATTGCAATAGTCGATGCAAGGACGCAGACTGCCATCCTTTTTCTTAAAGAAGCAGCCAGCGGATGCAGGTGACGTAGATGCTCTAATGAACCCCTTTGAAAGTTCCTCCTGAATCTAGTTTATAGTTTCGGATTCGGGTTGTGATGAGGGAAAATTCGACCCTTAGGTGGTGCTGCGCCTGGTAAGAGTTCAATGGAGCAGTCGCTTGAACGATGAGGAGGAAGTTCTGAAGCCTTAGTTTTGCTGAAAGCCTCAGTGAAGTCAGTATATTCAATGGAGCTTCCGGTGGAGAGAACGCCTGCACATGTTGGCTGCCGCTTCTCCGTCCGTGTTTTTTTACTAATTACCTCATTCGTTTGTTTTAAACAGTTGAGATTTTATTATTTGGTGTTTTTATGCTGTTTTCTGACACTGGAGTTCTACTGTGGAGTTTCTAGTGGCTTTTGGGCAAAACATTGTGGGATTGCGGATCCTGCTGATTGGGAACGCTGCAGCCTGTGTGATAGCTATTTACATGCTGCGGTGTGATAACAACGTGTCTGGACTCAATTTCAACTGACTCAATTTGGATATTGCTGCTCATATCATGCAGATTCCTTTGCTTTGCATTATCATCATCATCATCATCATTGTTTTGACCCTGTCTGGGCTTCGTGGAGAGCGGGTCCTTCAACAGTTGGATTTCATCATGATAAGGTACTCTTTTGCTGAACTTCTCTCATTGGAACACTATTTACTTCCTGACGTCTGTGTTCTAAAGACCTTGAAATCATGTCGACTTTTACGTCGGCCGAAATATTTACACAGAGGATCACGGTGGAATGTTCATACTACTGGGACTGGCATTAAAGTTTTATGCTCTCGATCCAAGGACTCTGATATACAAAAGCATTCTCTATGTGGTATTTGCCATGCAAACTTGTGTTATCCGCAACTGACTCATCAGAAAATACGACTTGAAACTGCTCGATTTGCACATCTAAATGTTTGTTCACTGAATAATAAGACTGCTGTACTTCATGATATCATATTGAACAATTCTCTGGACTTCTTTTGTATCTGTGAGACTTGGCACCAGCCAAATGATTTTATAAACTTAACCCTCTGGAGTCTGAGGCTGATTTTGGGCCCTGGAGAAGTTTTGACATGCTCTGACATTTGTGCTTTTATCAGTTGATTATAAACATATTAATGACAAAAGTGTCATTACACTGTATTCAGCACAAACTAGGCTACCATAATATGTGAGGAACATGTATGTACATGTTTGTGTTTTTAAAGGAATAATGTTTATGCGTGGTTATTGAAAAAACAAAAACAAAAGTAACTGAAACAATACCTCAAAATGCATACTAAATGTTTTTTCACAAGACTTTTGAGAATTGTATATTTTAGTGTAGAGTTTTTGCTTCAAAATGATGTGGAAATGATCCTCCCTACTCTGACACATAAAACATTGTATTGATTTTAAATTTCTAAGGCACTTTTTGTTTAGGTAGGGCATATGCGAAGAGGTGTGACTCTTCATGAATAATGAAGTGATTTACACCTGGGGAGATTAAGACCCTGCCCCTAATGAGCCGCATAATGAGCCATTCAGTCAGGAATGTGACTGAGTCAACTAAGAAAATGCAAAGACAAGACATATCATTGTTTTTTTTCTTTTTTATTTAAAATAAAGTTAACAATATAATCCACATATAAACTAGGGTCAAAGGCACATTTTGTGTATACAGGCAAATAAAGGTAAGGTTTATAAAAAAGCCCACTTTTACACCCTATACATAACCTGCTTGATCACATATAGATAATCTTTGCAGCCCAATGGTCAGTGAGAGGTGGTGAACAGAGAATCTGAACAGTCACACATCTGTGTGCCATTTTTGAAAACAGTTCCTTTTCAACTGAAGACACAAGTAAATGTCACATGCCTGGCATTTCCAAGGTGTGTCTTGCCTTTTACCAAGCTGTACTTTGCAAAGCATGCAGTTCCGACGACCAGCGGTGGCATTATTCCTTGCATTTTGAACATTTTGAAGAGACTCTTAGGAGTGTGTTCATCAGCAGGACGCAGCTGTGGTCCAGGTTCCCGTGCAGGTAGGAATCTCAGAGTCTGTGGAACCATGTCAGTGTCATTATCTGTTTTCCATGACAGAGCTGAATGCCTGTTGCTTGTCTGAATGTTTTTCTTGGCCTTTTTTGCAAGGGGTTTTGGAGCACTCTCATTAGGGCTATAGCTG
Organism: Megalobrama amblycephala; assembly: GCF_018812025.1. Taxonomy (NCBI): domain Eukaryota; kingdom Metazoa; phylum Chordata; class Actinopteri; order Cypriniformes; family Xenocyprididae; genus Megalobrama; species Megalobrama amblycephala. The sequence goes on along the minus strand of NC_063054.1, from coordinate 16,074,173 downwards.
GAGAAAAAAAAAACAGTGAGATGGTTATTACACAAGGAGCTATACTATTTGCATCATCAATAACTAATACTAATATAATGTTTATTATTGTATATATTAACATTACCAAGCACTAATGCTAATATATTGTGCACGCATAAGAAAGAAAGCCATACAGACACATATATACATACACTACCATTCAAAAGTTTGGGATCACTAAGATTTTTAATGTTTTTAAAATACGTTCTGCTCACCAAGGCTACATTTATTTAATTAAAAATACAGTAAAAACAGGAATATTGTGAAATATTATTCCAATTTAAAATAACTGTGTACTATTTAAATATATTTCACAAAGTCATTTATTCTTGTGATGTCAAAGCTGAATATTCAGCATCATTACTCCAGTCTTCAGTGTCACATGATCCTTCAGAAATCATTCTAATATGATGATTTGCAGCTCAAGAAACATTTCTGAACAATTGTAAACAATAAATGTCTCTTGAGTAGCAAATCCTCATATTAGAATGATTTCTGAAGGATCATGTGACACTGTAGACTAAATAGTACACAGTTATTTTAAATTGGAATAATATTTCACAATATTACTGTTTTTACTGTATTTTTAATTGAATAAATGTAGCCTTGGTGAGCAGACGAAACTTATTTTAAAAACATGAAAAATCATACCGATTTCAAACTATTGAACGGTAGTGTACATAGGCCTACCATATAGTGGGTGAACATGTACTTACTCTTTCTCATTTCCGCCTGTGTTGCTGGGTGCCCTCTTAGTGGGAATTGCAGGTGAATGTGAGAGTGATGGATCCACATTCCTAAAAAAAACAAATTGTAAAAAAAAAAAAAACCTGTTATTATTAGCATATAAGATACTACTCTCATACCATTACCTATGCATAACGGACAGGAAAGTAACAGGTATACAAGCATGCTGTATATGTCTGTCAACTGGCCATTACCGGACAAAGTGTGCGAATGTGTAAACGTTACAGTCTGCTATATCAGTTTGCACATATAGTGGGTGAACATGTACTTACTCTTTCTCATTATCGCCTGTGTTGCTGCGTGCCCTCTTAGTGAGAATTGCAGGTGAATGCGAGAGTGATGGATCCACATTTCTAAAACAAAACAAAAAAACTGTTATTATTAGCATATAAGATACTACTCTCATACCATTAGCTATGCATAACTGACAGGAAATTAACAGGTATACAAGCATGCTGTATATGTATGTCAATTGGCCATTACCGGACAAAGTGTGCGAATGTGTAAACGTTACAGTCTGCTATATCAGTTAGCACATTTAGTGAATAGCAACACGTTCGCGCATTTCACAACCAAGCATATTTTAGCACATTCACGTCTATCATAATATGCTATTCAACTGCATGCAGTTAATCGATCTAACGCGTGTATCCAACGTATCTATGCATATTAATAACAAGTCGAATATCAACAGAAAAGCATTCTATTTATAAGCATTTTTATGAGATAAAGTTATATAGATAGATGTAAATATAAGGCAAATATATATGTACGCTTATATAAAAAAACACGTCAAATAATTTAAGTATATCAACAGAAAAGCATTCTATTTATAAGCATTTTTATGAGATAAAGTTATATAGAGTTATATAGATAGGCCTAGATGTAAATATAAGGCAAATATATATGTACGCTTATATAGAAAAAACACGTCAAATAATTTAAGTAAAACTAAATCACTTACTCATCAGAAACTGTATCTTCAGCTAGATCAAGTCGCTCTTCAAAATACAGACGTTCATCGTCAGAGTCGTGTTCTTCTTCCGAGGAAAAAGTGAACTCTTCCTCACTGTCCAGGACCATCTGAAGAGCCTGCTCACCTGAGTAGCGTGCCATCTTCCAAACGCGCAGGAAAGCGAATGAATCTGATGAAACTTGATGCTTTTTAAGACGCTGTTAGGGGCGTTTACAGTTTGCATAGATCGCCTTAGCACATTATCTTATGAATAGAGCGCTCTGCGCGTGGGCGGGCACACATTAAAGATAATTAGGTAAGACAGGAGAAACAGTACCTCTCTTTACTTTTATACTGATTACATAAAGGGAGAATATTTTTTTTAGAATTTATTTGTTTCGTTTAAAAGTAGACACTTAAAGCTTTGCAAAGACATATCTCTCATGTCCATGTAGCATGTATAAGCCGTCTATTTTAGTTACTTTTAGTGACGTTTTAGAATGATGTTTGCAGAGACGGAGATGGCAGGACAGCACACCCTGTATATTTTATTTATTTTTAAAAAGCACAAAGTTTTATTTTGATTGTGAGTGTACACAAAAAAAAGAAGACATTCTATAGTTTCATTTGATATATTACTTATGTCTCTATGATAAAAAATGACGGAGTATTTTAAGTCTGTTTTGCTGCAATGTGAAAAAAAAAACTGCAAAACGCGCCGGCGCGTTTTTAGACCTCAGAGTGTTAAATATGAGTGCTCCACCGGGATACACATATATTGAGAGGCCACGTCTAAGTGGTAAAGGCGGCAGTCTCGCTGTTATCTACAGAGTTGATATAACTGTCACGGAAATGACAATTCCCTGTGTAACATCATTTGAGTGCATTGCTTTTAAAGTGAACGGTGTCTCACCTGTCCTTATTGTACTCATATATCGACCTCCAAAACCAAATCCTTTGTTTTTTTACTGAACTCACAGAGCTACTTACATCTCTTAGTGCAAAACATCGTGGGATTGCGGATCCTGCTGATTGGGAACGCTGTGGCCTGTGTGATAGCTATTTACATGCTGCGGTGTGATAACAATGTGTCTGGACTCAATTTCAACTGACTCAATTTGGATATTGCTGCTCATATCATGCAGATTCCTTTGCTTTGCATTATCATCATCATCATCATCATTATTTTGACCCTGTCTGGGCTTCGTGGAGAGCGGGTCCTTCAACAGTTGGATTTCATCATGATAAGGTACTCTTTTGCTGAACTTCTCTCACTGGAACACTATTTACTTCCTGACGTCTGTGTTCTAAAGACCTTGAAATCATGTCGACTTTTACGTCGGCCGAAATATTTACACAGAGGATCACGGTGGAATGTTCATACTACTGGGACTGGCATTAAAGTTTTATGCTCTCGATCCAAGGACTCTGATATACAAAAGCATTCTCTATGTGGTGTTTGCCATGCAAACTTGTGTTATCCGCAACTGACTCAGCAGAAAATACGACTTGAAACTGCTCGATTTGCACATCTAAATGTTCGTTCACTGAATAATAAGACTGCTGTACTTCATGATATCATATTGAACAATTCTCTGGACTTCTTTTGTATCTGTGAGACTTGGCACCAGCCAAATTATTTTATAAACTTAAATATGAGTGCTCCACCGGGATACACATATATTGAGAGGCCACGTCTAAGTGGTAAAGGCGGCAGTCTCGCTGTTATCTACAGAGTTGATATAACTGTCACGGAAATGACAATTCCCTGTGTAACATCATTTGAGTGCATTGCTTTTAAAGTGAACGGTGTCTCACCTGTCCTTATTGTACTCATATATCGACCTCCAAAACCAAATCCTTTGTTTTTTACTGAACTCACAGAGCTACTTACATCTCTTAGTGCTGTTTGTCCAGCAATGATTGTGACTGGAGACATTAATATCCACGTGGATAACTCTAATAGTAATCGAACAGTTGATTTCATGGATGCATTAGACTGTTAAAGGTCACACACTTGATCTGGTATGTTCTGTTGGGGTGGACATTGATCAGCTTGATAGTAGTGACTTGTGTATCATAAGCTTCTCACTTTTAATTTAAATTTTCCACTTCTAAGAGGTACTCAAAAAAGGGTCATTAGTTTTAGAAATGTCAAGAATCTTAACTTTGACATTTTCTCCTGCCTGATCTCAGAGCATTCAGATGTTGAAACTGTTGATCACTATAATTCTATTTTGTCATCTGCTTTGGATGAATTAGCTCCTAGGAGAGAATGTGTTGTTTCATTTAGTAAATCTTCTCCTTGGTACACCACTGAGTTAAGGGCCATGAAGATAAAAAATAGGCAGCTTGAACGCCAATATAAGAAATCAGGATTAACTGTTCATAAGCTTATGTATGACGATCACTTGAGTCAATACGCTGAAGCACTCAAAGCAGCAAGAACAAAGTACTATTCATCTATCATTAGTGATGGTGCTGCAAACCCTAATAAGATTTTTAAGACGATCAACAGCCTTCTTGCACCAATCAAGTCACCAATTTGTTCCTCTGTGCAGGAGTGTAACAAGTTTCTTAGTTTCTTCATGGAAAAAATTGAAAATATCTATAAGTCCATCAGTTTGGTACCTTGCTCGAAAGTTCCTGTGACCTTTCCACCTAGTTTTCCTGAAAGTGCATTTTCTAGTTTTAACATAGTCACCAATGATTGTATTCTTAAACTAGTGATGGCAATGAATACAACTACATGTACTCTTGACCCAATCCCAACATCTGTTCTAAAGGGGTGTCTGTCTTCAATTAGTCCCTCATCTTGAACATCTTGAACATCTCTCCCACTACTGGCATAGTTCCAAAAGCCCTCAAAGTTGCAGCTATTACACCAGTCCTTAAAAAGCCTGGATGTGATAAGTTAGATCTATCTAATTACAGACCGATCTCAAACTTACCCTTTCTTGCTAAAGTTCTGGAACGTGTCGTTGTGGCAACTCCACTCACAATTGTCTTCCAACAAGCTTTTTGAACCTTTTCAGTCTGGGTTTAGAAAGGGACACAGTACAGAGACAGCCGTGGTTCAAGTTATGAATGATCTGCTTGTCTCAGCTGACTCTGGAGCCTCCACCATCCTGGTCTTGTTAGACCTTAGTGCTGCATTTGATACAGTGTGCCATTCTATCCTGATAAATAGGCTAGAGAGATGGATTGGGATCACTGGTACGGTGCTTAACTGGTTTAAATTCTACCTCTCTGATCGTACCCAGTTTGTTGTCTTGGGAAACATCAAATCTGAACTTGGACAGGTCTGTCATGGTGTTCCTCAGGGATCTGTAATGGGTCCTTTATTGTTTAGTGTGTATATGCTTCCTCTGGGACAAATTATTAGGAAATATGGTTTGGGGTATCACTTTTATGCTGATGACACCCAAATTTACATCAGCTCCAAATCTGATCCTACTCTCACCTCAACAATTCTTTCAGAGTGTGTGCAGGAAATAAAAACATGGATGCACCATAACTTTCTAAAATTGAATTGTTCTAAAAACAGAGGTCCTACTCATTGGCACACCGGCAGTTATTCACAAGGGTAGCAATCTTAATTTGATTATGGATGACAGTGTAGTACTTCCATCTGCTCAGGCTCATAACTTTGGAGTGATTTTTGACACTCATCTGACACTAGACTCTCACATTAAGAGTATCACAAAATCTGCTTTCCATCACCTCAGAAACATTGCAAGAATTAGGCCTTTCCTCACTCCACCTGACACTGAAAGGCTTATTCATGCATTTGTTACTTCTAGGATTGACTACTGTAATGCACTATTCATCAGTTTACCTGCTAAATCAATCAAACGTCTGCAGTATATCCAAAATTCAGCAGCTCGTGTTCTCACATATACTCCATCACGTCAGCATATCACAGGTGTACTTCATAGTTTGCATTGGCTTCCAGTACAGTCACGTACTGTTTTTTTAAAACTCTCACATTAACATACAAAGCAATACATGGAACAGCCCCTTCTTATATTGTGACCGAGTGACCCGTTACGCGCCTTCTCGTTCCCTTCGGTCTGCTGACTCCCTTACTCTTCAACAGCCTCCCTCTAGATTAAAATCCATGGGGGAGAAAGCTTTTTCTGTTGCTGCACCCAGGTTATGGAATGCGCTTCCCGTTGCTGTTAGAGATGCTCACACACTAGCCAGTTTTAAGAAGCTGTTAAAAACTCATCTTTTTAAAATTGCTTTTATGGACTGTCAGTAATATTCTATTGTGTTTTACTGTAATGATTATTTTAGGTTTTTAGTTTTTACTTTGTATTACATTTATTGTAGTTTTGTATTTTATTTGTTTGTAGCGCTTTGGGTTCCAGAAAAGCGCATTATAAATAAAATGTATTATTATTATTATTATTATTATTATTATTATTATTTAGGGGTGACCCTGAATAGTCGACGATTCGAATCTTCGATAGGAGGAGCCTGATTCGACTACCAATCTCACAGTCGAATCGTCGCAAAGGTGTTATGAGAAGAGATATGGGGGCGCTCAATATCTGATTTTACATAGACATACCGGTTCTTTCCCAATAGGTTAATATACAGCCCATTATGTTAATACTATAAATAAAAATGTGAAAAAAATAAGCTTTTAATAAATATTTTTAATGTACGTGAATAAATCCAACCTGTGACCGATTTAAGTTTCACTTCCATGATCTGTGATGAGCATCTTTACGGCAGGGATTAAATCTTCAACAATGTCTGGGATAAAGTGTATAATTGGATGCACTTTGAAATGATAAAAGATGATCAAAAAAACGTATGATGCAAGTTGTGCCAACAGCTCATGTCCTAGAACTCAACAACGACAAACACTGCTTCTGCCGGCCAACGAGCTGACTATAGCGCGCTATTTAAAAAGACTCAAACGGACACAGGCAGATCACGTGAAAGACTGGATTTTTGTCTCTCAATCAGGTAGGGTAGCTACAAGTGATTTCAAACTGTTTCAGCCGGATGTAATTTGATTTTTGGATGCTGTTAATGTTAAGCTAAAAAGACTCCCACTCCAGTTTAGCGTTTATTGTCTCTGCAGTTAAAAAGTTGACAATTCTAGCTATACTTTCGTTGTTTTAATAATTTCTTTAATTTTAATTTATTTATTGATCACTCTGGGTTATTTAATTGAACTATTTCTGGCTTGTGTTTTGAATATATGTTCCCCATTTTGCAGTTTGACTTGATCATATTTCATTTTTTTAATTAGGCTATTTTCATGTATTTGAACAGTATATTCTGTTCCAATTCAATTTTGTAAATTAATGTTTGATAAAAAAAATTATAGGCTAATTTGTTTTCAATTAAATTAAATTTTTTTTTTTGGTTTTTGGTGCATCAATGTTGCGCTGTAGATTAGTTAAAGCTTGCTCGCACAGACAATTTAGACGATGTAATTTGATTTGCCGACATATGAAATGTATATCTATCTGCAGTGTGGCCTTTCTGCAGTTATTAATATATATATTTTAAAGTTTATTTATTCAAAATGTTTTTATTCATTTTCTTCTATTTCTTTGAGAGTGTTCTGTACATCGTGGCTGTGAATGTTTATCCAGATTGCCTTTCATTTGTTTAAAAAATATCAGTCTTCAGTATTGTCAGTTTCGTCTATCACTTGACAGGCAGTTTGGTTGGTTTATAAGATGTTTCTCTGTGCTGTGTGTGAAAGAAAATAAACGTTGTCTTAAGCGGCGGGTAGACTATAGCCAGGCCTACTTCATTTTCCGTGTCCCGCTCCATCTCGTGCACAGTTCAGCGCGCGAACATTTCAAAGTCCGTGCGCACTCTCTAGTGGACTGCTGTTTTTCAAGACACCCCCCCCCCCTTTATGATTCGACTATCAGTCGAATATAGGCAATCTGATTCAAATCGGATTTGACTATGTAAATCCGTAGTCGAGGACACCCCTATTATTATTAATGGGCAGAGTAGGAAGAAGAGCAGACTTATCCTTAAGTGTGATGGCTTGAACAGAGAGTGAATAGCTGCCAGTGATACAGTTGGAGTGACATAAGGGGTCCCATTTGAGGATCCTACCCTCCCTCCATGAGATGAGGGGATTATGTTGGTGTAACCAGGGAAGTCCAAGAATTACTGGATTATGAGGTGATGTGATGATGTAGAAATGAATTGTCTCGGGTTCCAGTCTGCAGTTGAAGATCCACGGTGGTGTGTAGAACCCTTCCTTCACCAAGGGGGTACGCATCTAGCACCTCCACTGCCAATTGAGAAGTGCAGGATATTAGTGGGAGTTGATGTTGTTGAGTAAACTCATGAGACATAAAATTTCCAGCTGCCCCTGAGTCTAGTAAAGCAGACGTGGGTATACTATTGGGTATACAGTTGATCATCAGCACTTATACCTCCCTCTGGATGCTCAAATATCTCCCGAAGCCATTGAAGGAAAAAGTCAAACAAAGAGAAAGCAGTACCATCCTCTCTCCAAACTGCCGTCACCCACTCAAAGCTTTGCCCGTTAGAAGTGAACATACCAGGGAGATTTTGCTGGCTTCGGTGGCATACATCACTGGTTGTTGATTAACAAATAATGAACACTACAGCAGAAATCCCTTACATTTTGCTGGGTTACTGTCAAACTTATCAGAAAGAGCCAGACAAGGATTAATTGTTAGTGAAGGCGGTGGAGAATCGGTGGCTGTAATCGTAAGCTCTGCAGTGTCTTGACGAGCTCCTCTGTAACTGTAGTTAAATGGGCCAGCTGGTGTTGATGTATGGCAAGTTGATTAGCTTGAGTTGAAAGCTCTGAGGACATTTGAGCCATCACTGCTGGATCATGTGATGGCGAAGTTTTATGTAAGGAAGCTTCAGCAAAGTGAGGATCCATTTGCAGCTTTATTATAAACTTGGGCGTACAATCAAGGTCAATCACCAGCAAACACAACAGTAGAGATAAGGCAGCTTGTAATCCAGAAACAGGCATAAGGTTGGGGCAGGCAGCAAACAATCAAAAATCAGTCCACGATAGAAAACAGTCCAGGGCAGGCAGCAGAGAATCACAAAGAGAATAAACAGTCCAAAGGTAATCAACAGGAAGGCAAGACACAGGAAAAAAATGCTCACCACCAAGATGTTCACCAGGGCAAAACAAAACTTCACAATGAGGTAGAGTCTGAGAGCAGTTTAAATAATCCACTGATGAGAGTCAGGTGCAAGGGTAATCAGTAACAGGTACATGAGAGGGAAATGTAGTTCAAAGGGGTTTAATATTCAAGAGAGGGATCCCTCTGGTGGCGAGCAGAAGGAACTGCCGGAGTCTCGTTTTTGACACATACAAGGGTACAAGAACTCTATATACTTGAGTGTTGTTTCTGTTCTTGCAAACTATACAAACTTGCCTACCAAGGAATGCGTTAATGCATACGTAAAAGGTCAATATAACTCAATAATGTTTGGTCTTTATGTTTTCAGCACAATGCCTAGGTTAATCTGAAATTGGTTTGGAAAGTGAATTATGCATATGAAAAACCTTAAGGACCTTGTTCTAAACATGAACATAAAGCTATGCAAATTAACCACATGCAAGAGGGGGGCCATCCAGTGGCCACCTCTGACAGCATCAGCCAATCAAAACAGTGGATCTGAAAGGTGCAAATTTGCATTTCCCTCCCTCTCAGGACAGGTTAAAAGACTTGTTTCTGGGACAGATAATTGTTCCAGTTTGTCGGGTTGCCGCAGTTTCCCGTTCTGGTTCCAGGCTCCAGTTCCTGTTCCAGTCCCGGTTCAAGGATCCGGTCCCAAGATGTGCTAAGCTAAGTCCAACTCCACAGAGTTGTGAAGTTGTTCTCTCAAGACTCTGAAGCTCTAAAGAGAGAAACAAGGAAGTTCTGTAAGAAGTGAATTTGGGGAGTTTGAAAACTGCAACAGAGACAACGACTACAATCTTAGCCCCCCATCTTCAAGATATCTTCTGTACCAACTTCAATCCTCTCATCAGAGATCCTCCAGATCTGCGTGTTCCGGATCTGCACTGACTTCAGAATCTAAAGATCCTTCCCTCTGCGTGTTCCAGAGAATAGGATCGTCTGCACAGACATCAGAACCTTCAAGGCTTCTTTAAGGCTTCTTCTCCTGCGTGTTCCAGGAAAAGACCTTCTCTGTGCTCCAGGAGTTCAATGTTCACAAGTACTTTGTGTTCAAGGCTGTGAAACGGAAACTCCTTTCTTCCCACTGCAATGCTGCTCAGCTCAACAAGTGGAAGACGTCACCTTCGGATTCAGCACGACCAGGCAGACGTAAATATCACTTACCAAACCTCTTTCTAGAGACCTTGGCATTAGTGTGTAACTTGTAACTGCCATAGTAACATCCTACTCATTCACTTGCATTTATCAATCTTTTCGCACTTTATCCATTCAATAGTTGTTAGTTACTCTTGTCTATCCTTTTGTTAATAAAATCCATTTATTACACTTGTGTCTTCCTTGTGTTGATAATACAGTAAGAGGCTCTACAAGTTAACAATATCTCACAAAATCCTTCATATTGGTCAGATGATAAACTTCCTCCAATTCATATAATTGTAATTCAGTCAACAATCTTCTATTATTGTTCTTTATTGTCAAGGTGAAACTTGACTGGTGCCCCAAAAATATTAGAAGGAATCATCTGACTCAATATTAATATTAATACAAAATATTATTATTTAAGACCATAAACCACTAAATCTGTGGTACCCTCGAGTGAGGCTAGTCCAAAATCACTACAAGCCTAAGATGAGCGAGTGGTTTCTGCACACTCTCGCGGCCATATGTTATTCTCGCGGCTATGGACTGCCTCGCTGCTGAGTGGTTTGCGTCTGTAAGCGCCATATAGCTTTTTGTTTTGAATCTCTATTTACTATCATTCCTTGTTGTTTATTTTGTTAAATATAACTTACTTATCACCATATATCAGATATTGTCTAATATTGCCTATCATAATCTGACATTGCTAGCTTTAATTTTATTCATTATCGCTACCACAACACGCTAGCATTTCGCTAGCCTGTTAACCTGCTATACGTGCTTGCTTTTTTTCTCTCGCGCACTTGTGCCTTTACGAGTCCATCAAACGACTGTGGTGAGTTGGATCAGTCAACAAACATGGTAAGTCATGTCATATTCACCTGTTATTGTCACTTGCACTGCCTGCCACATGTATAGCATAGCCTTCTCTGTCTGCTTTGAGATTTACACATGTGATTGTCCAACAGTTTAGAAAATATTAAAGCTATAAAATGATAAGTTAATTGTGTTAAAGTTGACATTTTAAAGTCCCCCTGTGGTGAAAATCAAGTTTTTAATGTTGTTCATATGTCTATGTGGTGTTTTTAAAATGCTTTAAGACAAACCATGTGCAAATTCATAAATTGACACACATAACCTGATACTGCTGAGTTCAACATGTTCCTGAGTCAACATTTTTGTTGATCCTGGAACAACATTCAAATCAACCAATCAGATTTGAGGGTTTACACAAGTTTACAGATTATGAATTGGTGAATTGGTGCTTCTACATCAGTGTTATTCATCTATCATTTCCCTCAGATTTTTGGGATAACTTATGGGTAGGGTTAGGTTTAGGGGTAGGAATAGGGTTAAGTCTAAATTTTCAGACTAGAATGTTGTTCCAGGATCAACAAAATATGTTGACCCAGGAATGCATCTAACACAGCAATATGAGGACGTGCAATTGATACCATTGCTGAGTATTTTTTCTCTTTAAAACTGCAGTAAACCAAAGACAGTCTCAAACCCGCAGTTTGAAATCGCTGGTGTTTCTGAAGTCACAAACTACCTTGCATCAAATTAGCTCAAAATAAATATAATTATTCATAACAAGTTATAATTAATTATAAATATTTGGATCAGTTAATAAAATTAACTTGATGTGATAAAATTAATATTACAATCAATTAACCTGTTTGGCTAGGGAACACTCAGTAATGATCGTCTATCAACTTTTCAAAAATAACGCTTACTTAGTGATAGATTTTATGTTGGTCTCAGCATTGAAAGTATGTGGACTGAGGCTCTTTTTTTTTTCCTCTGTCAAAGTTGTATACTATGTCTTAACATATGGTTTTCTATGTACCAAAACCATTTCCATATAAGGCTCTACTAGGAGTGAATGTGAAACAGGGAATGGTCCCTGCTTTTCTGCATCACCAGAATAGGAGAAGGTCCTTGGGATTTTAAGGGACCTCATGGGTACCTGACCAATAGATGACCATATTTAGACTTGTTTTTCTATATGTATCACATTCCTATACCATGATCTATATGATGTATTCTCTTTCTCATTGGCTGAAACTATACTACACCCCTTGTACTCTTTCTATATATTCTCTCTTTTCTTATCAATAAATATGAGACTATATTCTCCCTCAGCACTGAGTGATTGCTCATTCAATTGCCAAATAAGAGGTCTGGGATGAGGCACAAATTAGGAGCAAAAACCTAACAATTTGGGGGCTCGTCGGGATTTCTCCAGACAGGTAAGAAATAAAATGCTTAAGTGCATCTTACTGTCTGTTGAGAAATTGATCCTTGTATTTTTGTGCCGCACTTTTTTCATATTTGTTAAAAGTGGATATCCTCGTATTTTGATAAATGCGGGAAGAGTGAAAGAGGACTGATCACCCTTTCATTTTTTGGTGTTATCCTCACGGATTATATACGTGGGAAGGGAATAGATGAGTTTGAGTTGAAAATTTTTCTCTCTCTCTTAGTCCATTTCATGGTGATATCCTCAGGTCCTTGTTGGCAGTTGAATGAATAATACTGAATTTAAAATTTTTCTTTTTGCCAAAAATACTAAAAAGTTAATATAAAGCTGCAGACTTTAATTTGTATTTTGTTTGGCCATTTTCTGAAATTGTAAGGCTTTTCTTTAAGCAAAGGAGAGATCTTTGTTGGCTGTTTTAAATGGGTGAAACGATTAGTCGACCGTTGATGGGGGAAACCCCAGAGGGATTTCATGAATCGCAATAATAAAGCGTTTTTTACTGAACCCTATATCTCTAATCTCGCGGGATGGTCAGAAGGGAAAATACAATTAGATCCAGTTTCCCCGCGATGGTTCTTTTAAAGATGAAGATATGCGTGGTGCAAAAGATATGATCTTTGGTTCTTGGGGTGACCCAGGATGGCCAATTGATTATATGAAAGATGCGTATAAAGCTTGGATGAAGATGAAAACTTATTGGGATAAGGGTCCAGAGTTGAAAAAACAAGACAGCTCTCTCTCTCAGTCTCAGTTGAAACCTGATACGTCCCTTCCTCCATATGAATGTGTTGTTTCTGCTGAAATTCCAAAGCCCTTGACCAATCGATTGTATCCGCAGTTGCCGTCCACAACTGAAGTTTTTCCGTTTGTACAGCTTCCAGATGGTTACAAAATTACTCCTCTGAGTGTTACGGAGGCAGTGGCTATTTGCAAAGATCTGCCTGATCCGGCTAGGTCACCACATCAATTTGTGGCAGTGCTGCAACGGTTAACTGCCTACAGTCAATTGACGGGACGAGATTATCGTTTTATTTTGACTAAAACACTGCCTGCGGAAATCACAGAGGAGGAAATGATTGAAGAAGTTTATTACTTAAACCCCATCTACGATACACCGCCTGTTCATCATGTTGTATCTCAGAAAGCTGGAGATTCGAAGCCCCTTTGATTTGTCTAAACCTTCACGAGTGCTTCTAATTACTGATTCGGAGGAATGATGAGGACGAAGCAGGTGATTGGGTTTGGGCCAGCTCAGGTAAACTTAAAGTTTTTTTCAAAGCAATTGACTGCTTTTTTGTTAAAAGTGTCTTCTGCTAAACAAGACATCTCGCATGCAGCCAATACCAAACAGAGAACTGGTGAAAGCCCTGTTGCATTCTTTAATAGATTTAAACATGCATGGGTTGAGGAATCTGCGATTCCTATTGAACAAAATTGTCCATTGTTCTTAAATACGTTCCTAAATAATATGAACAAAGACACTGCGCAGTTAATTCGTATAACAACTCCGAATATTACTACCATTTCTGTTGATGAATTGGGACGACGCTTGCGTGAGCTTTCCTCTGCTGGAGCTTTTGATGTCTCCAGGGGCAAAACTCCTGCAATGCTTCAAGTGAATGCTGCTGTGAATCCTCGTCCACAACAATTTGGAAATGTGAGACGCTGTTTTTATTGTGGCAAGCCAGGACATCTGGAACGTGACTGTAGGAAAAAGGCTTGGGATTTGAGGCAGAGGTCAGAAAAGCAGAAGAAGAAGGGCTCTGGTGGTGGCTTGAAGCAAAAGCCCCACTTGCGCTCCCTTCTGCAAAGACTGACAGACAAAATCCAGTGTATCCCATTTCCTGGCAACAATGACTGAGTTCGACTGAGCCCTCTTCTGATAATTTTTCATTGATTTCTTTGAGTTATCCGAATGTGTCAACTGTTTTGCCATTTATTGAATTAAATGTTGACCATAAACCCTATGTTTTTCTCATAGATACGGGGGCAACGATCTCATCGTTATCCTCTCTTGTCTATGAGGGCTCGATTACAGGAAAACATGTAAACTCTGTGGGAATCAATGGTGTACCTGTGAGATGTGAAATGACACCAACATTTCCAGTTACTTCTAATGATATCCCATCATTGTTTAAAATGCATGCTTTTGCGATAATACCGAGTTCACCATTTTCTCTTCTGGGACGCGATCTCTTACATAAATTAGGTATTCAACTTAATTTTAATGCTGACTCTCTACAACTTATTTTTCCTGCAGCCTTTTCTCTCACTGTTGATACAGGAAATGCTCTCCTTGAGGATGATTCTGCAACTGAGCTCAAACAGGAAATTGAGGGCGTCAACCCCAAGTTGTGGGCGGCCCATAAGGATGACGCAGGATTCATTGATGTCCAGCCCTATGTTGCTAAGCTAATAACAGACAAGCCTGTGTATCAGAAACAGTACCCCCTCTCAAAAGAAAAGGTGGAGGGTATTCTTCCTGTTATTGATAAATTACTGGCTCAAGGCATCCTGGTGCACACTCATTCACCTTATAATACACCAATTAATCCAATTAAGAAAGCAAATGGTTCTTGGCGTTTAACTCAAGATTTGAGAAAAGTTAATGAGTTGGTAACACCATTGTCTCCTATTGTACCTGATGTGCAAACTATAATTAATTCTATTCCTTCTGAACATTCATTTTTTACAGTTCTGGATATTTCCAGTGCCTTCTTCAGCATTCCTGTTGATCGCCAAACACAGCCATTGTTTGCTTTTACCTTGGAAAATTCACAATTAACGTGGACAAGACTCCCACAAGGGTTCAGGGATTCTCCGGCTGTTTTCTCTGCTGTAGTGCACGCAACTCTGAAAAATGCCAAACTTCCTCCAAACACCTGTCTGCTTCAATATGCAGATGACATCCTCATCACTGGTGCAACTGAGGACATGTGTGCTGCTGCCTCTAAAATTGTCTGCAATATTTTGGCAGAGGCTGGTTTCAAAGCATCAAGAGAGAAACTACAGTGGGTACAGAGGAGGGTCGAGTACCTTGGACATGAACTGTCACAGGGCAAAGTGCAATTGTCTGCTGACAGAGTGAAAGCTATTGCTACTTTCAAGCACCCATCGACACGGAAGCAGATGCAAAGCTTCCTGGGACTGGTTAATTATTGCCGAATATGGGTGCCCAACTGTTCCATGTATGATAAAATCCTACGAACTGCTACTCTGGGGGACACAGAGGACATTACATGGACAGCTGAGATGGATCAAGCATTCAGACATTTGAAATCCTCCCTCATGAAACCTCCTGCACTCGGCCTCCCAAATTACTCTCAAGACTTTCACTTATACGTGCATGAAAGTGGGGGTACAGCCGCCGCAATCCTGGCCCAGGAACATGGGGGTACTTTTCGTCCCATAGCTTATTTGTCTAAAACTCTTGATTCAGTAGCCAGGGGACTTCCTGCTTGTTTGCGTGCAGTGGCTGCCACGGCGATCATGGTGCAAGATGCTGAAAAAATTGTGTTATCACATAAATTGATAGTGCATACCTCTCATCAGGTAGGAGTCATTATGAGTAATATTTCTACTCAACATATGACTGCTCAACGCCGCTCTGGCTATGAAGGCTATATTATTAGCTACTGCTAATTTGATTTTGAAGCCAACTTCTGTTATTCATGGCCCTACTGTACATTTGCACAGGTTGCTGACGCAAGGTGAATTTGAGAGTGATGACCACGAGTGCCTGGACAGAATCCAGATTTCGACTGCCTGCAGGCCAGATGTTTCTGCATCTGTCCTGGAGGAGGGGAAGAATTGGTATATTGATGGATCCTGTTTCAAGCCAAATGATAATGTATACTTGTGTGGGTATGCTATTGTTGAATTACCTGATCGTGTAATTGAGGCATACTCTTTGCCATACAAGTCAGCGCAAGTTGCAGAATTAATTGCTTTAACGAGAGCTTGTCAATTGGCAAAAGATCAGTGTGTTAATATATACACTGACTCTAAATATGCGTATAGCATAGTACATGATTTTGCTAAATTGTGGGAAGAAAGAAATTTTAAAACCTCAGATGGAAAGCCAATTGCTCACCATAGTATTGTAGCGGAGCTCATTAATGCAGCACAACAACCATCAAAACTCGCTGTTATTAAAGTAGCAGGACATACGTCAGGAGAAACAGATGAAGCCAAAGGAAATAGATTTGTAGATGAAGTAGCGAAATGGGCTGCTAAAGAAGTAATGTTAAGTCCACATGTAAGCGAAAGGGGCACAGATGTGCCTATGATGAATTCATTATTGACTAATGATTTGGACATTAAAATATTACAAGCTAACCCTACGCAAGCTGATTTGACTTACTGGTCAGACAATGAAGTAAAACCAGATCAAGTTGGAATCTTGAGAGACAAACAGGGTAGACTTGCATTACCTGCATCTGCGATTGTTATGCTATGTAGACATTATCATGGTGTATCACATGTGTCAAAAAAGAAAGTGATACAAATGTTGAATCGATCTTATTGCATAGCAAATATTCAAAGAAATACTCTGTTGATATTGGATGCTTGTCTGGTGTGTGCTCAAACTA
The DNA here is from genome assembly GCF_018812025.1 of Megalobrama amblycephala. Lineage (NCBI taxonomy): Eukaryota > Metazoa > Chordata > Actinopteri > Cypriniformes > Xenocyprididae > Megalobrama > Megalobrama amblycephala. Next base: position 16,057,289 of record NC_063054.1, on the reverse strand, counting down.
ACAAGCACAAGGCAACTAAACATGACGCTTTACCACATCCTGAGCTACCATTCCAACACTTGCAAATTGATTTTACGCATATGCCTCCTTGCGGAAATAATAAATATTTGCTTGTGATTGTTGACAGATTTTCTAAATGGCCTGAAGCTTTTCCGTGTGGAAAAGAAAATGCACAGACGGTAGTTAAAGTTCTGGCTAAGGACATTATACCGCGTTTTGGTATACCAATGGTTATCGATAGTGATAATGGAACACCGTTCACTTCCAAAGTCACACAATTGTTAGCCAAAGGAGCTTAATATTACCTGGAGATTACATATACCATTTCATGCTCCATCTAGTGGACAAGTTGAGAACATGAATAGGGTTATCAAAGATCGTCTTAATAAAGCGTGTCTTGATACAGGCAGAAATTGGGTTGATCTGCTGCCTGCCGTATTGACAGAAATTAGAATGTCACCATCAGCAACAACAAAGATGTCTCCGTTTGAAATCCTTATGGGTAGACCTTTCCCGACCCCATGGGTCAGAGGTCGCGCTGGCAATTTTTCCACAGGTGACACGGAGGTGATCATCACGGATTATGTGGATTCCCTAATTAAAACTTTGAATAGCATCAATGGTGATGTGTCTCTCTCTCTCCCTCTTCCTGCAGAAAAACCCACTCATCCTTTCGTTCCAGGACAACAGGTGCTGATAAAGTGTCTGAAGCCCACAAAACTGGGTGAGCCGAAATATCTGGGGCCCGCCACGGTGATTGCTGTGACGAGAACAGGAGTGCTGACTGACTTCCAGCCGCAGTGGATCCATGCCAGTCGACTGAAAGCAGCTCCATCCCAGGGGAACGTTCTGGTCAATGAGGAGAAGGAAGCCAGTGAGCCAAGGAAAGATCCGAAGGAAGGTGAACCAAGACGTTCAACGAGGAGAAGAAGAAAGAGATTGCTAGAGATCTAAAACCAGCAATAATTATCATTGAAGCTCTCTAGCCATGATTGCTAAATTGATATTTTACCTGGTTGTGCTGACAAATGTGTTTATTCACATACAAGCTGCTGTTAGCACTGGTAATGAAACTTGGGTACATTATGAAGAAGAACCACATGCCTTCGCAGCTAACATGTGGTGGAGATTAGCCAACTACACTGCCAAATCTGAAGGAAAAACAGGTGACTGTTATGTTTGCACCAAAATGCCACATAGTGCTTCTGGACCACATGTAGAGGTTAAATCACCAAGGACAGAAGAAGAATTAGAATGCCCTATTTTTGTTAGCATTACTGGAATGATGGCTCCAAATAGAAGTGCAATATGGAGTTGTGGAAAAAGTAGAATAATGATGCTTGCAACGCAAGTACATGCTAAAGTGACAACCATTGGCTCTATTCCAGACTCACTGTTATGTATGGAAAGAGAAACTGGAACAGTGAGACTGGGGGTAATTCCTAAAAGTAAATGTAATCGAACATACCATCATTGTGAGATAGAAAATATGTCTTGTTGTATGAGTTGTATTTTGCATTATCCAAAAGCTAATATGACTGAGTGTTCTAAAAGAACACCACATCCTATATCTACTATGATTGCTTATGGATGGGCTAATCCTTTTATTCAAGATGTGTGTTCTAAATATTGTGCACTTGTGCCAGGTCAAAATTGCTACAGATATGCTCCTGCTTCACGGGGAACTAGAGCTGTAAAAGATTGGTTTTGGCTGTGTGGACATAGAGTCTACACTACTCTTCCAGAAGATTGGAGTGGAAGATGTGCTCTAGTAACTTTGGAAGAATATTCCATGGTTATTAGACCACACAAACCTCACGTTATGACAAAACAAAAACAGAAAAAGAAACGCTCCCTCTCTGGTTGCAGTTCAACTAGTAGTTTGAGTAGAGATAATCCAGTATCAATGCAACATCGACTCTGGACTGGTACTGAAAGATTCTTTGAAGCAGTGTTTCCAGGAATAGGTGTCTCTAGTCTTCAAATTGAAGTTGAGGTTACAAGATATGAGCTAATTTCATTTATCAATACTACAAGAGACACATTGGCTGGTGTTCAACAGGAACTCCGAGGGCTCCGTTTAACTGCCCTGCAAAACAGGCTAGTTTTAGATCAATTAACCGCGGCAGGAGGAGGAGTTTGTGTTATTGTTGGTACCTCTTGTTGTACTTATATCCCTGAAAATGATGCAGATGGTCATTTAATTTCAGAGGGTTTAAAAAATATGACTAGAATTGCTCAAGAATTACAAGGACGAGAAATTACTGATAATCAAAGTGGGTTCTTAGCATGGCTCACAGGATGGCAACAAATGCTTGTATCTGCTTTGATTCCTATAGGTGTAATCCTATTAATTATGGCATTTATTATTTGTTGTATTATTCCATTTATTAGAGCTTTGATTAATTGTGCTATGAATACCTTTGTATCCTCTCAATATGCTTTGATGAATAGAACTGTTAAATGTTAGTAATTTTGAAGAAAAATGAAGGAAATGTTTGCTGAAGAATGTTGTGATTATGAAAGGTAAAGAAAGTGATTGTATTTGTATATGAAAAAGTAATGCTGAGATTTGGGTGTGGCAATTTTATTGCCAAAAGGGGCAACTGATAGATTTTATGATGGTCTCAGCATTGAAGGAAAGTGGACAGAGGGTCCTTTGTCCTCTGTTGAAGCTGTATCCTATGTTTTAAAATATGGTTTTCTTTATGTACCGGAACCATTTCCATATAAGGAACAATACTCTGCTAGGATAGAATGGGAGACAGGGAATGGTCCCTGCTTTTCTGTATTACCAAGAATAGGAGAAGGTCCTTGGGATTTTAAGGGAACCTCATGGGTACCTGACCAATAGATGACCATATTTAGACTTGTTTTTCTATATGTATCACATTCCTATACCATGAGCTATATGATGTATGCTCTCTCTCATTGGCTGAACCTATACTACACCCCTTGTACTCTTTCTATATATTCTCTCTTTCCTTATCAATAAAATGAGACTATATTCTCCCTCAGCGCTGAGTGATTGCTCATTCAATTGCCAATTAAGCGGTCTGGGATGAGGCACGAATTAGGAGCACTAAACACTTAGCACGTAACTGTGATCGAATCATTATCAGGGACATTGGGTTTATAAGCAAGTCAGAATCAACTAACAAGAGTGTGCACACAAGTTTTATTTAACTAAATCATGAACATATAACTAACAAACACATACATATACACACACACACAAGTCACACGTACATGGGTAAAATGATAAAAGATAGAGTGAAATGAATTTGAACCGTATCATAACAGGGGAATAAAGCAAAGTAAAGGGTCAAAAATAACAAGCTGTAAAAGGACCACCAGTTTTCTCAGTATGTTGACCGAGTGGATTTCGTCTGAGCTCATGCGAGTGAGTCGAGGCGGGGCTAATTATCATATTCATAGATCCGTGTATATTAAATGAGGCAAGGGTGTAGAGTTACAGTCAAGCTATTAAAAGGCATTAAGAAAATTGACTACAGGGGGACTTTAAACAACTTAAGAGGTCGTTCACATATCACGTCTTTTGTGCGCTCAGGTTCCTTATTTCAAATGTGGACGCGCTCAAAATAGAAGCGACGCACATGCGGTGCAACACGCTCGCGTCTTCCAGGCACAGCATGATGAAAACAAGCTTGTCCGAGATTAACTATATACTATATACTAGCCAGTCACTGGCTGGCGAGATCGGCCAGTTGCAGGCGGGGGAGGAGTACAGAAATGGCCATTAGGTCGGACACTTCGTTCTTTCCGTAGTGTGCTGAACCAACGTCATTCATGGCAGACCACAAGATTTTTGCGTTGGATGTGATTGAAATTCCCATGTTTTGAATATCAGATATTCACCATCAAGATTGGTTAAATACAGGAATAAGATCTAGGTGGCTGGTCTTGTTTTGCTCTTGCGGTACTTTGATGGCACATGTAATTGTAAGGCGGCTGCAGTGCCGATCAAAGTCAGGAAGATTTTCTAACCAGATTGCATTGCTTTTTGTCAGGCGACAGCCAATCTTTGCGGCACCACATGAAGTCGAACAAGCCTAATATATCAACTTTTCAGAATGCCGCAAGTGCACTGCAGGTCATGTGACAAGAACCAACCGATCAGCTTCAGCCATTCTGTAACAAAATATAGAAAGCTCAGCCAAACAGCTGATCATACCTGTGCGGGTGGGTTTTTATTTCTCATCTCCATAAATATATCTAGAAGTAGAGCTAATGCAAGGGCTAGCCGAGAAATCAATTTATTCTTTGCTGAAACTTTCTCATTGTTGTGGACAGCACAGTCCATGGTTGTATAGCAATGACAGATGCCACGGGAGCACAACAGAGGTGTAAAGAGTATCTAAAAACCATACTTGAGTAAAAGAACAGATACCTTGCATCAAAAAGGACTCCACTACAAGTAACAAGTAACCAATTCCAAAACGACTTGAGTAAGGTCTTAAAGTATCTGATTTTAACAGTACTTAAGTATTTTAATCATGTTGAATGTAGGCTCAGAGATGCACTAGTCCTGAGAGACTGCCAGTGAAAATAAGAAACAACTGATTTGTAAGATGAGAAATCAAGTTCATTTTCTAAAATCAAAATGAAACTGAACACCTCAATATTGCAATAAATCAAGGTTGACACAGCAACCTTTTAAACGTCTACAAACTCTAAAGTCTTAGTTAAGCTCAAGTGGCCATAAGTAAACCAATATCCATCAAAACGGTCTTGTCAATATTGCGGATAAATAACTCAATTTTAAGTAAAATTAAATTGTCAAAGTCTATTAAAGTCTATAAGTCCAAAGTGGAGTAAAAAGCACATTTACTTGCTCAAAAATGTAATCAAGTAGAGAGTAAAAGTTGCCAATATCTTTGATACTCAATACTACAAACCACTACTACTAATAACTACAATGTAGCCAAAAAGATACTTAAGTACAGTAACTAATAACATTTACTCAAGTACTTTACATCTCTGGAGCACAAGCATTTTGGAAAGAAGGAGAAAGCAGTACTTTCCACACGTTTTTAGATGCGACGTGAACGGCCCCTAAAACAGTTCCAACACTTACCTCAAAAAACAAAACAGGACGATACGTTACGAACTTATGAAGCAGAAAAGTTTTAAATACTTTAAAATATAAAATATTACAACAATAAAGGGGTGGTTCACTGTTTTTTTCTAGGCTTGATTGTGTTTATGGCATGATCCCTGCCTGTATACCCTGTCTTCATTGTGTTCACCTCTTGTTTCCCTCCTGCCATTCCCTTGTTTGTTACCATGGACACTGGACATGTTTGTTCCAGTGTATAAGTGTGTTTCACTTGTCGTTTGTCAGTCGTTGAATGTATTCCTGTGTTCTTGAACTCCTGTTTTTTTCCCTTGTGTTTCCTGCTACCTGTGTTTATCTACTTCATGGAATACTGGAATAAATTATATACTGCACGTGGATCCTTTTCTCTGCCTGCTTCCGTGTTCCCCTGCAAACCGTCAGTTTATGGGGTGCAGTTTAACATGTCTTAATGCTTTGTTAAAAAAAAAAAAAGCGCCATATTTTTCATATATTTTACCTTTATTCTACACAACTGTTTCCCTTCTCCTAAAAACGCTCTGTTAAGTTTCTGATTCTATGAAGCCCTTCCCTCAGAAATACGCAATGGGCTCGGATTGGTTAGCTGGCACGTTGTCACGATTCACATTGTCCGGAAACGCCACGACCCTTACCATTATGGGCAAAAGACGCATGTGCTTCAGTGGAAATGTAGACCTGGCAAATTATTTTGTCTGAGATTGATACCAGTTATCTAAAAAGACATGGATAAATAAACAAACAAACACTTTCTTAGAAAAACTAAAATCTGAATGTTTATTGTAGTGAAATCCTACTGATATGTCACATGCATAATAATTTGGAACACAGTGTAATGGTGTCAATATTGCCATATCAATTTGAGCCCAAATCAGACACAGATAGCAGTAATTAAGAGGGTCAAGCAGAACCTCTGCAAGCATGGCTTTTAAAGGACGTTTATGAATGGTAAGTATTTTTGTTTGTATTTTTATCAAAGTGTTGCTGTTTATGTAACCTGTTATCCTGATTAAAGCTTTACTGTAGCTGAATACATGACTGAGTAGTAGCATTTTTGTAAAGATATTGCTTAATTTATAACATGAAGGAGCATGTGGGTAAACAACATAAAAGCCGTAATGAAACAATGCTGTACACTGATAACAGAAACGCCAACAAACACCAACAGAAGTTCACTGGAGCTATTACATAGAAGTTTGTTGGTGTTTGTTGAATTAGAATTTAGCTAACTGGCTAGCGAAGCCAAACCACATTGGTCTTTGTTTACTTCCCAGAAACTATATAACTTTATATAAACAATAAAACATACTTACAGGTTGGGGCCCATAAACAGCAGCTTCTGCTTTTAAAGTGGGAACTGCTCCATCTTTCAGTAATAGCCTTTGTGCAAATCCAGCATTGAACTCGTGTAGATTCTGGAAGCTGTCTTCCGTAAAATGTGCAGCACAGACAGCTAAATTAGCATTATAATTGTCAGGAACAGAATTAAACATACATTTTAAACATTGTTCCCAAAGTCGAGCTTCCCTAGGAATCCCAAACACAGAAGACTTGTATGCATGCATGCGACATGGCCTCGCACATTTTGTTGCTGTTCCCGGGGGCAGTGTTTATGTTAATTGCAGGGTTTATGATGTCACCAACCTGGGAAGAAGCTCGTTGTAGTCCAAACCGGTCATAATTGTAGGCATTAAACTGCCATAACTTTAAAAGACAATATCTCCGTTTGCATTGAACTTTCAGCGCTGTAACTTTGCAGATATACTCTTTATGCTCAAGCAGCAACATTACACACTAACTAAAGTTAAAAAAGTGAAATCGCAATGAACCATCCCTTTAACATCAAATGTGTAAAAACTATTAATAAAAAGACATTTTTACTTACCCTTTCCTCAGCGTACAGTGAAAGTTGAGCGTTATGGTTCGAATTATGTGCAATTGCACAACTTCTCCTTCCAGCCAATTTTCAAAATAGAATAAGCGTTATGAATATGATTTCGAAGAAATGGATCGGCGGTACGTTGATGAGTCAACCTCATTTCAATCTTGAATGGATATTTTATTTTCCAATCATTTTTCCCGAGGTCACGTAATTGTCTCTTACATTCAGCAGCCGTTGGAGATAAGATGAAATTGTGTCATTATATATAATAATACGTCTCATGGGCGCACTGGGCAGCATCCCACCAAAATATTCATCAACTTGAAAACATTGACCTTTACATCTTAAATTAACTCAATAATGTTTTTCAGTCTTCGGCAATTTATTTGTGTGTGTGTTTACATTTGTAGTGAAAGCCCTTTCACACCAAAAGTGAAATGAATAAGCCTGAAGGTAATGCATATTTACAATTGTACGGTAGAGGGCGCAGCTCAAACAAACCTTTCAGCTGTGCTGCCATTCTGGATTAAAGAAGAAAAGGATACAGGAGACTGAAGTTCAACACTTTTATTTCTAAATCTAATCTAAAGTCATTTTATTAAATCATTAAATCATTGAAGGTCAGCAGATATTGGTAAATACAGTGTGATTAAATGCATATAAAGTATATTTGTGTAATTAAATATAGTTAATTACAGGATTGCGTAAAATTCAGAGATTGCATTTCACTGTTTTTATTCATTTCGAGGAATACTGAATGTTTTCGTGCAAGTGAGACAAATGCATAAATGATAAATGAGTAAATGCATGTTCACATTTAGTCTAGAACTACAATAACCATCATGTTTACACAGCATACACAACACCTCTGCACTTTATTTCTCTCAACATGAGGACAGGAGAGCTGTCAGTCAATAAATGTGAAAAGGTAACTTGCGTTACTTGTTTGAAAAAGTAACTGTCACGGAATGAAGGGAGGATGCAGATGCAAGTTAAATCTCTTTAATAGAGCTTCACACCGAAGGTAGTCAGATTCAACATACACAAAGAACATATAACAGTCAGCAGGAGAGTGGTAACACAGGGACGTCGATGGGCGGTGAAGATCCGTGATGAGTGGTGACCGAAGAGCAGTGTCCGTGAAGTAATCCGTGAGTGAAGTCCAGAGAGTAATCCAATGAGAACACGAAAACCAGGAAGCAATGAATCAAAGTCCAGTCCAGGGAAACACACAACAAGCAACACAGGAAACAACACGCGGACACCGCACAACGATCTGACAAACAAGAGACGAAAGACAAGGCGTTATATAGGCAGATGGTAATTGCTCACAGCTGCCGCTGATCAACAATCAGCGGCGACGCCCACACAAAACAATCAGGTGACACACCCACACCATCACACAGACACCAGAATGAGACAGCGGATTCATGAACCGTGACAGTACCCCCTCTCCTAGGAACGCCTCACGGCGTTCCCAGAACTCCTTACCTGTCGATTGTAATCATCGATAAGGGAGTGATCCAGAATGTCTCTAGCAGGAACCCAACTTCTCTCCTCCGGACCGTAACCTTCCCAGTCCACCAAGTACTGGAATCCTCGTCCCCTCCGCCTCGAGTCCAGAATGCGATTAACCGAATAGGTTGGTTCCCCGTCTACGAGCCGCGGCGGTGGGGGAACCGGAGTAGGTGGATTAAGATGTGAGTGAAAATCAGGCTTAATTTTGGAAACATGGAAGGCGGGATGAATCCTCCTGTACGCCGGAGGCAATTTGAGTCGGACTGCCACTGGGCTAATAATTTTAGTGACAGGAAACGGGCCAATGAATTTGGGAGCTAACTTATTGGCAACGGAACGGAGCGGAATGTTCTTGGTAGAAAGCCACACTTTTTGACCCACGACGTATACGGGAGGCTTTGACCGGTGGCGATCAGTCTTAGCCTTGGTGCGCGCCCTCACTTGCAACAGAGTCTCGCGGGCTCTGTTCCAAGTGCGGTGGCACCTCTGGACAAAGGCGTGAGCAGAGGGGACCGCGACTTCGGATTCCAGACTGGGAAACACAGGTGGCTGGTAACCTAAACTGCATTCGAATGGAGAGAGGCCCGTAGAAGACACTGGTAACGAATTGTGCGCGTACTCAATCATAGAGAGTTGTTGGCTCCAGGAGGAAGGATTCTTGGACGCCAAACATCGCAACATACGCTCTAAATCTTGGTTGGCTCTCTCGGTCTGTCCATTGGTCTGGGGATGGAACCCAGAGGAAAGACTAGCCGTCGCGCCCAGCAGTCTACAAAACTCCTGCCAAAATTTGGACACAAACTGGGGACCCCTGTCGGACACCACATCTACCGGGAGGCCATGTAACCGAAAGATGTGGTCTACGACAGTTACCGCTGTCTCCTTGGCAGAGGGCAATTTGGTCAAGGGAATGAAATGAGTCGCCTTCGAGAACCGGTCCACTACGGTCAAAACGACCGTGTACCCCTGGGAGGGTGGGAGGGCGGTGACAAAATCTAGAGCGATGTGGGACCAGGGTCTCAAAGGGACAGAACCCATCTGGAGGGCGGTTGGACGTTTTACCAGTGGCACAAACCGAGCAAGCCAAAACAAAACTGCGGATGTCCCGAGCCATAGCAGGCCACCAGAATCGTTGCTTAACCAAAAATCTGGTTCGATTAACCCCTGGATGACAAGCCACGTTGGAACAATGCCCCCACTTGATGACGCAGGACCTTAACTCCTCCGGCACAAACAAAAGGTTCGGTGGGCACCTGGGCGGAGGCATTACCCCTTCTAAGGCCGCCAGGACCTTCGATTCGACCTCCCATGTAAGAGTGGAGACTACTAATGTCTCAGGAAGAATACACTCGGGAGTAGACGGGCGCTCGGATGGATCAAAAATACGAGATAAAGAATCGGGCTTGATGTTCTTGGAGCCCGGGCGGTACGATAGAGCAAAATCAAAACGTCCGAAAAAAAGTGCCCACCGAGCCTGCCTGGAGTTGAGTCTTTTAGCCGATCGAATATATTCTAGGTTCTTGTGATCAGTCCAAACGATGAAGGGTACCCCGACCCCTCCAACCAATGACGCCATTCTTCCAACGCTAATTTGACTGCCAACAACTCTCTGTTACCAATGTCATAATTGCGTTCAGCGGGAGACAAACGATGAGAAAAATACGCGCAGGGATGCATCTTACCGTCCGAGGGCGCCCGCTGGGAAAGAACTGCTCCTACCCCCACCTCTGACGCATCGACCTCCACCACGAACTGACGCGAAGGATCAGGGGCGATAAGAATGGGAGCCGAAACGAAGCGACTCTTCAGTTTGGCAAATGCAACCTGAGCTGCATCTGACCACCTGAAGGTCGTTCGTGGTGAGGTCAAGGCGGTCAGAGGCGCGGCTAGCTGGCTGAAATTGCGAATAAAACGGCGGTAAAAATTGGCAAACCCCAGAAACCGCTGTAGGGCCTTACGGGAATCTGGACTTGGCCAATCCACCACAGCCTTAACCTTGTCAGGATCCATGCGAATTCCCTCGGACGAGACGATGTACCCTAGAAAGGAAACAGACTGTGCATGAAATTCGCATTTCTCCGCCTTGACAAAAAGCCCATTCTCTAGCAGACGCTGGAGCACTCGTCTGACGTGTTGAACATGTTCCTGGAGAGACGACGAAAATATCAATATGTCATCCAGGTAGACATAAATGAACTGATCAACCATGTCTCTCAACACGTCATTGACGAGTGCCTGGAAGACCGCGGGCGAGTTGGAAAGCCCGAAGGGCATAACCAAGTATTCAAAGTGCCCTCTGGGGGTGTTAAAAGCGGTCTTCCATTCATCCCCCTTCCTGATGCGGACCAAATGATAAGCGTTCCTCAAGTCCAATTTAGTGAAAACGGACGCTCCCTGCAACCTCTCAAAGGCTGAAGACATCAACGGCAAAGGGTAAGTATTCTTTACCGTGATGTTGTTCAACCCTCGGTAATCAATACAAGGTCGCAGAGATCCGTCCTTCTTCCCCACAAAAAAGAACCCCGCCACCGCTGGAGAAGAGGAAGGGTGGATGAACTTGGCTGCCAGAGAATCAGAAATGTATTTCTCCATGGCCTCCCTCTCGGGAACAGACAGAGAGTATAATTTGCCCTTAGGCAGAGACTTACCCGGAACTAAGTCTATGGCACAGTCATAGGGACGATGAGGAGGGAGAGAAGCAGCACGGGACTTACTGAACACTTCCTTCAGGTCCAGATACTCCGCGGGCACGTTAGACAAATCCGCAGCCTTTTCCTGTAACACAGAGAAAGACACCATGGGACAAGCAGACACAAGACAAGACCTGTGACACAAAGTGCTCCACTCGGTGATGGTGTTGAGTTGCCAATCGATCCGAGGATTGTGCTTGGTGAGCCAGGGGTGTCCGAGAACTACGGGTGCTTGTGGTGAGTCCATAAGCATAAACTGAATCCTTTCGTTGTGGTTACCGGAGGTGATGAGGGTGACGTAATCCGTGATCTGAGAGATGTTAGGAAGACGTTGACCGTTGAGTGCGTTGACTGTAACCAGGTAAGTGAGTGAAGAGATGGGTAGTCCGTGCTGTAGTGCGTAGCTGGTGTCCATAAAGTTCCCCTCAGCCCTGGAGTCAACGAGTGCATTGCAGGTGATGTTGTGAGACGCCCATCTCAGTCTTACCGGGAGAAGAGGTGATGGTGAGGACTTCTCAGCGGAGATCCCGCCCGATAGTAGCCTCGAGTTTACTATCGGGCTTGGTCTTTTACTGGACAAGACCTGAGAAGATGTCCCGATGCTCCACAGTAAAGGCATAAGCCCAGGGATCTCCGCCTTTCTCTCTCCTCCCAGGAAAGCCGAGCTCTCCCTACCTGCATGGGCTCAGGATCTGTGGCGGGACCGACCGTATTAGCAGCGCTGGCCGTCCGGCCCTCCGCTCCCTGTAGTCTGGTGCTGGGGGCCTCCAAAAACTCCAGTTTCTGGAGGCGGGAATCCACCCGTAAAGCGAGATCAACCAGCCCGTTGAAAGTCTGAGGAAGGTCCAGGGTGTAAATATCGCGGTGAATACGGCCGGCCAGCCCATGCAGGAACACATCCCACTGTGCCTCCTCGTTCCAACGGCACTCCGCCGCGAGGGTGCGGAACTGGATGGCATAATCCGCAACCGTGCGGCTGCCCTGCTTGAGTTCGGTGAGCTGGCGAGCGGCCTCCTTGCCTGCAACCGCACGGTCGAACACCCTCTTCATCTCGGCGGAGAGTGCCTGGAACGAGGAACAGCATGGGTCTTTATTCTCCCACACCGCCGTTCCCCATAAGGCCACCTTCCCAGTCAACAATGTAAGGACGAACGCCACCTTGGATTCCTCATGCTCGAACGTACGAGGCTGCAGAGAAAAATGCAAGGAACACTTATTCAGAAAAGCTCTGCAAAACTCTGGCTTACCGGCGTAACTCTGGGGCACAGGCAGGCGGGGCTCCGGTAGATCGCGTCGCAGGCGGTGTGGGTGGCGCAGTGGGAGCGCGAAGTTGTTGAAGTTCCCGGGAGAGCTCGGACACCTGTGTTACCAGCGCTTGGACAGCGCGTCCAGTGGAAGTGATGCTCTCCTGCTGCTGGTCCATGCGGGAGATGCTGTGGTTGATGAATTCCGTTAAAGCTGCTGAACTCGCTGCATCCATGTTGGTCAGATCGTTCTGTCACGGAATGAAGGGAGGATGCAGATGCAAGTTAAATCTCTTTAATAGAGCTTCACACCGAAGGTAGTCAGATTCAACATACACAAAGAACATATAACAGTCAGCAGGAGAGTGGTAACACAGGGACGTCGATGGGCGGTGAAGATCCGTGATGAGTGGTGACCGAAGAGCAGTGTCCGTGAAGTAATCCGTGAGTGAAGTCCAGAGAGTAATCCAATGAGAACACGAAAACCAGGAAGCAATGAATCAAAGTCCAGTCCAGGGAAACACACAACAAGCAACACAGGAAACAACACGCAGACACCGCACAACGATCTGACAAACAAGAGACGAAAGACAAGGCGTTATATAGGCAGATGGTAATTGCTCACAGCTGCCGCTGATCAACAATCAGCGGCGACGCCCACACAAAACAATCAGGTGACACACCCACACCATCACACAGACACCAGAATGAGACAGCGGATTCATGAACCGTGACAGTAACAGATATGTTGCTGTAAATTGAAAAAGTAATGCGTTACTTTAAGAGTTACTTGAAAAAGTAATCTAATTATGTAACTCAAGTTACTTGTAATTCGTTACCCCCAACACTGCTCATGGAGTTTTTAAGCCCCATTGCAAATTCCATGTTTCCTTCCCTTCTGAAAGTACTATTAAAACTACTTTGAGCCCTATAGCTGGTTTCTGTTTCTCTTTTTAGTACTCAACCCCAGCGGGGTTTTCAGCGGGTAGTTTTATTTTAGTTCCCAGAATGTTCTTCTAAATGTTAGGATAACATTCTCTAAAAAACATTCTACAAATGTTTGGCGATAACATTCTTAGAACATTATTCCTTAACGTTCTTATAGTGTTTTCAGCGGGTAGTTTTATTTTAGTTCCCAGAATGTTCTTCTAAATGTTAGGATAACATTCTCTAAAAAACATTCTACAAATGTTTGGCGATAACATTCTTAGAACATTATTCCCTAACGTTCTTATAATGTTTTTAGCAGGTAGTTTTATTTTAGTTCCCAGAATGTTCTTCTAAATGTTAGGATAACATTCTCTAAAAAACATTCTACAAATGTTTAGCGATAACATTCTTAGAACATTATTCCCTAACATTCTTATAATGTTTTTAGCGGGTAGTTTTATTTTAGTTCCCTGAATGTTCTCCTTAAAGGTAGGATAACATTCTCTAAAACATTCTAAAACTGTTTAGTCATAACATTGTTAGAACATTATTTCCCAATGTTTTTATAAAGTTTGTAGTGGGAAATTTTATTTTTGTTCTTAGAATGTTCTTCTAAAAAGGTAAGATAACATTCTCTACAAAACACTCTAAAAACGTTTGCGATGACCTTCTATAAATGTTTAGTCATAACATTAGAACATTATCCCCTAACATTCTTATAGTTATTTAACAGGAAGTTTTATTTTTGTTCCCAGAATGTTCTCCTAAATATTCAAAAAAGAAAAAAGAAAGAAAGAAAAAGCTTAGCTATAACATTGTTAAAACATACAATTTTATTAATCTCAAAAATAAAACAAAATCTAACAGGTCTATAAATGGCATCCACATAAATTATTGGCTTTAGAAACAGTAAATGTCCAACATCACATGTTGAAGAACTCTAAAGTCCAGTGTGTAATCCTGCGTCTGACTGCTGTGTTTGCTCTGAGTGCTCAACACTGTCTTTGCTTGACCTGGTCCTTGAAGAAAAATAATACAGTCGTCCGTATTAATGTTCTTCTTTTCTTGTCTTTTATTTTTCCAGCTGCTCTGCCAGTTAGCAGCATTGAGCCGTCTATGTGTGTAGAGCGTCTGTGTGTAGAGTTTTTCCTCAGAGCCTATAACAGAGGAGCATACAACAGTGTAAACACAAAATACATATTACATTTTAAAATCGCAAACAATATTGATATTCAATAGATATAATACTTTAAGTATCTACTCTGTTTGCTATTTAAAACACATCTACTTAATCCATTATGTTAATAACACAACTACAAACTTTGATGTTGGCTTGAAAAGCATGAACCTCGAACCGAGACTCGAACTCGAGTCAACTTGTGCAGAGCTGCAGCAGAACGCTGCCAACAATTCTATTGCTACGACATAGCTAGTTTTCATCAGTTATTTTGTCTATGGATCGTTACATCTCTTACAGATTTCTGCTTTTCTTTTCATTTAGATACAGATAAAGTAGCACTGTATTTGAATGCATCAGCGAGAGCAACTGTGTGTGTGAATTAATCCTACCAGTGTAGCATCTCTTTGCTAATAGTGAAGTTGTAGGTTTTAGTTACTTTAAAAGCAGAAAGAAAAATATATGCCATAACTTTCAGTTTCTACACTGTTTTGTTATTGTTAAGTTATAGGACAGTTGACAAGTTTCTGTGCTCCTGGAGGTTTCCGTTTGCAATCTGCACATTATATATGAGTTAAAGTATGTGCGTATGGACGCTTGTTTCCACTATGGAATAAGAAAAAACATAAACTGCTGACATTTTCTCGCAATTGGGAGTTACAATGTCAATGTCATTGTGCAATGTTTTTTTCTCACAATTGCTTTTTTTTGGCTGACTTTTCTCAGAATTGTGAGATAAAAAGTTGCAACTGCAAGTTCTCAGTACTGTGTCACTACCTGATGATCCACGACTGTTTGTGTGTTTTGTGATGGTTGTTCATGAGTCTCTTGTTTGTCCTGAGCAGTTAAACTGAGCTCTGTTCTTCAGAAAAATCCTCCAGCTCCTGCAGATTCTTCAGTTTTTCAGCATCTTCTGCATATTTGAACCCTTTCCAGCAGTGGCTGTATGATTTTGAGATTCATCTTTTCACACTGAGAACAACTAAGGTACTTAAACTCAACTATTAAAAAAGTTTCAAACATTCACTGATGCTCCAGAAGGAAAACCCGATGCATTAAGAGTCAGGGGTCTGGGAATATTGGGCAGTTTTAACTGTTAAGGAAAAACAAGGGACTCATGAACAATCATCACCAAAAAACAAAAACAAAAAAACATCCGGGTAACAACACAGTATTAAGAACCAAAGGTTCCCAAAATTTTGAACAGGGTTATTTTAATCAATTCAGCTATTTATTTTCTTGTGGACTATATGTAAACATCTTTTATGTAAAATATCTTACTCAGGACAGTACTAAATAAAAAACAACATGCAATTTGTATGATCGCTCTTATTCTGTTAAAATTATTCACATTTTCACAGATTCTGCAAAGGGTTGCCCAACTTAACACTGTATATGAAAACTGTTAAGTCTGATCAGTTACAAATGATAGCACTGAACTTCAAAACAGTCTTAAGGTCTGTGTTTGGTGCTGGAAAATGACACCAAGCTTTATTCACCCAAGCCATCCTAGGTGTATATGAAGTAAAATATCTAGCTTTGGCCAGACCACTAGATATTTTACTTCATAACTTGTTAAATATGGATATTTTTCTTACACAAATGCATCACTTCACACTTCAGAAGGCCTTCATTAACCGCACGTTGTTTGTCATTAAAGTGCATATTGCAGGTTAAACATTTTTTTCGAGATGAATATATAACCTTGCACAAAAATACCATATAAAAGGGTACTGCAGGGTTTAAACATGTTTTGCAGGACATAAGGGCATGAATTTAGTAGATAAAGTGACAGTCTCTGTAAAAAACGCTTTTTTTTCAGCGTCGCGTCATATTACGTCACTCAAGGGAGTCGATCGCCGAGCTCTGTGTTGACTCAGTGCAGAGTAGGCTGGTATTCAGTGACAGCGGTCGTGAATTAGTGTGTTTTCGGTAGTTTTTGTATTCTATTTATCATCGTCATGGTAAATTATTGTGTTTGTGGAGGTTGCACAAACTCCAGCCTGTCAGGATATCGAGTACAGAGGTTTAATAACAAGAAAAAGGACGCTGCTATCTTCTGTGCCGGGGTTTGTTTTGTGCAGGTGAAGAGACGGGACTTCACTTCTGCATCTGCGTCGAAAAACGTGTTCATTATAGACCGAAGGATTATCATCCTGGCGATATGATGGAGTTCAACCAGGGGCGTAAATCGCGGGGGGACGGGGGGACATGACCCCCCCTATCTGAGTGCTGTCCCCCCAAAAAAATATAATTAAAAACCACTCTAAGTATTGTAAATAAATGATATATCCTTAAAATAATTGTGTAAGAAGTAAAGCAATACAAACGCAAACAGGCGTTTTAAGTTTAGAAACATTTTGAGTGACCCCTCCCTTGCCTCACAGTGGTTTGGTCCACCGCGCACGTCACACTCGTGCGTGTAGAAATCGGGCGGCGCCGGCGGGAGAGAAGACAGACAGTAGTTGAGAGGAGCTCTAGTAAGTAGGCTGTTAAGGCTATTTTATTCAAAAACATCGGATTAAGTGGTTATTTTTGCTTTAATGCTGACGACGCTGAGTAATTAGTCATAACAAAAAAAGCAAGATGATAACATGATTTTTTTTCCCGTGAGTCCGCTATTTTAGCGATTATAATGTTACCTAGCATTTGGTAGCTTGTTTACAATAGCTTGTTGGATACTATGTCACCCACACCAACAACAATTAACAGTGTGATAAGAATATGTGAACTCTAATAAGGCTAGTAGATTTACTGTTGTGTGTTGGGTTTTGCTCAAAGTGTATTCATCGTATTTTGGTGACTTGGTTGTAAACAACTTCAAAAATATTCCAATAAATAAATGATTTTGAATATTTTGGTCAATTTAGTCAGTTTTTTTATTGAACCAAAGAGAAACATTGAGCATAATGGCAGTCTACATGCTACACTAATAATAGTAGTAAGGTTTTCTTCTGTGTAACATTACATATATCCAGGGGTTAAATTGGGATTTCTTATGTGGGGGGCTCTGTGGTTTCAGGCTTTCGAGGAGTGCACATGTGTATGCAAAGCCTACAAAATCTTATCAATTGACAAACTAAAAATAAGTCGACAGAGCCCTCTGCTATGAACACTAAAATGCAGATCAAAATCATTCTAAATGCTGGCAGTGTGCAAAGCTACATCTGATAACAAAGTCTTTCTGTAGGCTTAAAGGAGAGCATATCAATACAAAATACAGGGTATTGTCCTTTGGACAAGTAAATTGGTCACTTGTCTGACCAAAAAAGTTGTCTGGAAAAAATTTGATTTTTTTTGGTGTAAATATAATTTATTCTGAAGCTATATTCTCAACAGTGTTCCGTCAGCTTTTGCATATTTATATCTGCATATTTGTGATATTTACCCCAAGGGCATTTTTTCCCCTTATCTTATTACATGCTTCATCTTTTATTTCATTTTTTTTTTACATTTGATCAATAAATTCAATAAGAAAAATAAAGCAGGACTGTTATGAATCAAATTAAATAATTTACACTGAAAAATTACAACTGCATTAAATAATGTTATGATATTCTTTAAATATTTTTGAATATACAAATAAGAAATGTTGGGAAAATTTAAACATGAAACTGAACCGGCAGTAGGTGGTGGCAAGAGACTGTCCTAGTCATTCATTCAAACGATTTGTTCAAACGGCTGATTAATTCAAGAATGAGGCAGGTGTTTTGGAATAGGCTATTACTGAATCTTTGACTCAACCGATTCGTTCAAAATGCTGAATCATTCATTAATAAATATTTATTATTAAATATTTATATTATCCATTATCAATCGCCACTTACACTAAATGTAATAGAATCATGTTTGCGTTTTGGTGATTCCCTAACTATTTTTGTTATTGATGTTTTAATCAGGACAAGTAAAGCTCTCTTTCTCTTGCGCCTTCAAAAAATTAAGCGTTAATGTCGAGCCCTGATAAGCCTATGTGCCGGGGCTCAGCCCCGGATGGCCCCGGCCCGATTTAACCCCTGCATATATCCTTTATAAGTAAAATTTTGGCTGTATTATTTGTGTCCCCTTCAAAAATTGCTTTTGAGAAATGTTATGTTTATTGTCCCCCCCTACTGTCCAATGAAATTTACGCCCCTGAGTTCAACATTGTAATACTACTGTAAATAATGATATTAAATGAATAAACTTACACACGCAATGCTTCTTCACCATTTTTACTTGAATCAATTTCAACACTGATGAATACAAATTATGTACACATACATACAGTCTCACACTCGCACAAAACAGTTTTGAATTATGTGCTGGTAATGTAAATACTCCAATTTCATTCATGCCATGTATATACTGTAAACGTATATACACATTCAAGTTCACACAACTACATAATCATGGCGTCATATACATCCTCACACTATCAGCGAATGGGCACGGAATAAACTCATAACACAGAATTAATGAATAAAGGATACCATTACATGAAACACATAAACTACGTTCGGCCGCTGGCGGGAGACATGATCACGGATCCGTCAGAGATGCAGCTTGATGAACACGTGAATTTTGCACCGTAAATCTTTATTATTATTATTATTATTTTATTATTTAATTTGCTAACTACCAAATCAGTCGTGATGAGAAACCGCTATATCACGTAACTTTAGTGTGGACGGATATTAACGCGTGTGACATACGCCTGATCAAGGTTTATTAGATTCTGTTATTAGTAATCAATAACGTTACTCCTAGATGACCAATAGCTTTGCTATTGCCTGAATCATGATAATAATCTGTACAATATTGTGATCTGAGCACATATCGTTAGCTAAGCTAACATCGGTCGCTGCCCTGTTCTCCACTGCTTCTCCTCACACAACAGCTCAATTTGTCTATTTTGACCGTTATTTTGTCTAATCCTGGCCTGTCCCTGCTCTCTTAAACACATAGCAGGCTAATTGTATGGCTGCGGTTTGTGATACGAGTATGAATAAAAATTTACAATTTCCTCAGTATCCGAACTGTCATTGCGATCCATTGTTTTCCTGTTTATATTGATCGCACTCCCTTGAGTTACATCACTTCCGATTTGGCATTTTTCAGATGCGGAAGTAAAATTCTCTCACAAAAAACGACTCCAGAAGCCTATGTAGCGTATTTATATGTGTTTTTTCAAGAAAATCTATTTAATACATTATTTTTCTATACATTGAATCACTGATACTCTAACCTGCAATATGCCCTTTAAGTGCTGCTGTTTTGTGCTGTAGAAGACGTGGATCAACTTGTCAGATGGCATTCTGGATTTTTGCGTTCGCGTACGGTGGCTCTGAATTGTCAAAACGTCTCTCAAAACGCATGCCATGGATGCGAAAAACGCAGAAAATCGAACCTGATCCGAATATTTTTTTTGACGGACGAAAGTTTCGGAGGCAGTGTGCAAACGCAATTGACATAACGTGAGGTCGAATTTATTTTTTTATTTTAAGTTTCACATGCAAATTTTGGACTCAGTGTGCAAAGGCCTTTAAGCTTGGGCTAATTTTCATTTGAAAGTGAACTAATCCTTTAAGGGTTAAAAAATTTAGTCTCGGAGGAAAACATAATAATAATATTAATAATAATAATAATAATAATAATAATGTTCAAATAGGTTAACAATATGTTGCATTTCTTAAACCAACATTATTTTGTTCTTGAAAATATTAGTAAATAATTACTACAAACTGTTTCTAAAGGACATTTTATTAAGATTTACAACAAAACTTACAAAACCACTTACCCATATCCTCCCATTCACTTCTGCAGATAAATTTTTGCCAGATTGTGTCCTTCACAATGGCTGTCTGTCAGCCCCAAAGTACAGAAAAAAAATTAAAACATATCTTTCCCATTTCAACATATCTTTATGAATTACTTAAATATTATTAAGTTCAAAAGAAATAATCAGATTAACACTTTTAAGTAGCAAATGCACAGTATCCGTATTCATATAGAACACAATATCGCATAACGACGTAAAACGACGTTAAAGTACCTTTGTTGTAAATGAAGACTTTTTGTTGCATCATCAGTGTCCATATTTAAGTAGGCCGTCTGATTCTGAATGAAAACAAATCTAAAAGTTAGCTGTTATTCTAAAGCATACAACCACAATTAATGTAATTGTCATGTCATTCTAAGAAAGATCTAACGGATTTTAGTGTATACGTAAAGGATAAACGAAAGATGTAAACTGAAAAAGACATTTAAAAACTTACATTCCAGTATTTATTGTTGAGGGCAGAGTCCGTTGACCAGGAGACAGTTCTGTTGTTTGGGCCACAAACTGTCCGAGCGGGTAAAACATCCTCCATCACAACTCTGTATCTGCCGCGACTCTGTTTGTGAACGAGTCCATACTCGCTTTTCCGTCAAAAAGACAATCAGACCAGGGACATTTTGTGCCAATTTCTTCAACTACCATTCGCGCTGTTCGTCAATTTCAAATGTTCCTACGTCACGAGAAAAGCACGCTGTGATTGGTGGATTTACGCGTCGATTTACCATGCCCCAATCAGCGCCTCTCGTCTCCTGTAAACACCCAGTAGATTGTCATATTTTAAAATAAGCACTTTTTAACGAGGCTGAGTTGAAAATGTTCTCTAACCTTGTAATCAAATATAAACTGTAGCTACATTTGTTTGTTGCAAATTTACAGAAAATGTCATTGAGATGTTAATATTGTTAATAAAGGTATTAAAGGGATAACCCAAAAATAAAAATGTCATTATTTACACACCCTCAAGTTGTTCCAAACCTGTATAAATGTATTTGTTCTGTTCAACACAAAATAAGATATTCTGAAGAATGTGGGAAACTTAACAGTTCTGGGGCACCATTGACTTCCATAGTATTAGTCCCAAAGCAACCTGGTTACAAACATTCTTCAAAATATCTTCTTTGTTCAACAGAAACTTGAGGGTAGGTGTCACGGATCCCTTGTCTCCCGGACTCCAAATCCCATGATCCTCTTGTCTCCTCACCTGCACTCACTTCCCTCGTCAGCTCCTCAGCTTCACGGATCACCTGCACCTGGACTCTCTCATCAGCACACCCTTTATATTGCACTCACTCCCTTCACTCCTTGTCCGTCTTAAATGTTACTCAATGTTATGTTTACGTTGTATGTTTGGTTCTCCTTGCCTTTTGGATTAAAGTATTGTGTATTGTGGAAATCCGTACCTGCCTCATCTCTTCAAACCAGTACAACTGTAACAGTAGGTAAATGATGACAGAATTTAATTTTTTTTGGGTGAACTATCCCTTTATGCTTGCCAACTGAAAACAAAGTTTCCCCATTTAGGCTACAGTTAATACAATCTTTTTAAAACAAATGACATTAATTATACATAAATTTCCCTTAGTAAAAAGTAAATTGAGTAAGACAGTGTAAAAGGTGCGAGTGTGGATTAGTAATCTGGTCCCCAGGTATCAAGGACAGAAAATGTTGGCCCTCGTCAATATCAAAGTTGCCCATCCCTGCCCTATGGTAAACACGTTCACGCAACAGTTCAGCCAAATACGAGACTTTCCCTTCCCCCAGAATTCATCTCACTTTTGCAGTCAAGCCAGTGTTCAACTAAAATAATGCATTTCATCTTTTGTTTCTTATTATATTTTGTATCTTATTATATGTTGTTTCTTTTGAGTTCAGCCCAATGCTGTTTCACACAATGGTGTTAAAAACATGATGCCAGCCAGACCCAGAACCAAAACAGAAGTGCCAGATGTAATGATGATCTGGCCCAAACTTCATCACAATCTGGAATAATATCCACATTTTACAAATGTTGTTTTGATAATGTTACTCCTTTATTATGGAACATTGTGGCAATATTGTATATTCTCCATTACATAAACCAAGCTAACCATGTCTTGAACATTGGGGGGAAGTTTCTTTCTTTCTTTTTTTTTTTTTCTTTTAATAAAGCGTAAAGAAACAAAACAGTGAAGGAAATTGTTGCTAATACAATGCTATATCAGTTATGTACAATAATAATTGAAGACTTCAGATGCAAAAGCCTTTAAGTGCCATTTGAAATGTTCTTATAAAACAAGCATGTTTATCAAGCTTATTACACTTTAATGGCAATGAAAAGGACCTATTAATTGCCATTAAAGTGAAATTTACTGAACCTAAACATACAAGCTTGACAAAAATGCTAATTTAAGAAGAAAATTTCAGATGCCACTTGCACAGGCTTTTGCATCTGAACTCTTCAATTGTAGAAAAAAAGAAAACATTAAATTGTGCAGAAATTAATTTCAATAGTACATTGAGAACTCAAGTTTAATAATACAATATAATGTTAGTTCTGAGATTGTTCAATTTAAGGAATGAATAATAGTGAATATTTATAAAAAATTAGTGAATATTTACAACTTTGAATAATCTGTTACCTCAATAACATCCTCAAAACATCCTCAAAATGTTGCAGGTGAAATGTTCTAGATTTGTTAATACGTCACATTAGAAGAACATTTTATACAGAACATTTCATCACCTCAAACCACAGTGATGTTCTTATAGCGTTCTCCTAATGTTGCTGAGAGAATGTTCTTCCTTTGTTTTATTGAAACATTGTGCGAATGTTATATTTACAACATTATATAATGTTACCTCAATAACATCTTCAAAACATCCTCAAAATGTTGTAGGTGAAATGTTCTAGATTTGTTAATACGTCACATTAGAAGAACATTTTACACAGAACATTTCATCACCTCAAACCTCAGTGATGTTCCTATAGTGTTTTCCTAATGTTGCTGAGAGAATGTTCTTCATGTGTTTTATTGAAACATTGTGCGAATGTTTTATTGACAACATTATATAATATGTTACCTCAACAACATCCTCAAAATGTTTAGGTAAAATGTTCTATCATGGTTAATACGTCACATTAGAAGAACATTTTACCCAGAACATTTCATCACCTCAAACCTCAGTGAAGTTCTTATAGCGTTTTCCTAATGTTGCTGAGAGAATGTTCTTCCTTTGTTTTATTGAAACATTGTGCGAATGTTATATTTACAACATTATATAATGTTACCTCAACAACATCCTCAAAACATCCTCAAAATGTTCAGGTAAAATGTTCTATCGTGGTTAATACGTCACATTAGAAGAACATTTTACACAGAACATTTCATCACCTCAAACCTCAGTGATGTTCTTATAGCGTTCTCCTAATGTTGCTGAGAGAATGTTCTTCATTTGTTTTATTAAAACATTGTGCGAATGTTATATTTACAACATTATATAATATGTTACCTCAATAACATCCTCAAAATGTTGCAGGTGAAATGTTCTAGATTTGTTAATTCGTCACATTAGAAGAACATTTTACACAGAACATTTCATCACCTCAAACCTCAGTGATGTTCTTATAGCGTTCTCCTAATGTTGCTGAGAGAATGTTCTTCATTTGTTTTATTAAAACATTGTGCGAATGTTATATTTACAACATTATATAATATGTTACCTCAATAACATCCTCAAAATGTTGCAGGTGAAATGTTCTAGATTTGTTAATTCGTCACATTAGAAGAACATTTTACACAGAACATTTCATCACCTCAAACCTCAGTGATGTTCTTATAGCGTTCTCCTAATGTTGCTGAGAGAATGTTCTTCATTTGTTTTATTAAAACATTGTGCGAATGTTATATTTACAACATTATATAATATGTTACCTCAATAACATCCTCAAAATGTTGCAGGTGAAATGTTCTAGATTTGTTAATTCGTCACATTAGAAGAACATTTTACACAGAACATTTCATCACCTCAAACCTCAGTGATGTTCTTATAGCGTTCTCCTAATGTTGCTGAGAGAATGTTCTTCATTTGTTTTATTAAAACATTGTGCGAATGTTATATTTACAACATTATATAATATGTTACCTCAATAACATCCTCAAAATGTTGCAGGTGAAATGTTCTAGATTTGTTAATACGTCACATTAGAAGAACATTTTATACAGAACATTTCATCACCTCAAACCTCAATCATGTTCTTATAGTGTTTTCCTAATGTTGCTGAGAGAATGTTCTTCCTTTGTTTTATTGAAACATTGTGCGAATGTTATATTTACAACATTATATAATGTTACCTCAACAACATCCTCAAAACATCCTCAAAATGTTCAGGTAAAATGTTCTATCGTGGTTAATACGTCACATTAGAAGAACATTTTATACAGAACATTTCATCACCTCAAATCTCAGTGAAGTTCTTATAGCGTTCTCCTAATGTTGCTGAGAGAATGTTCTTCATTTGTTTTATTGAAACATTGTGCGAATGTTATATTTACAACTTTATATAATATGTTACCTCAATAACATCCTCAAAATGTTGCAGGTGAAATGTTCTAGATTTGTTAATACGTCACATTAGAAGAACATTTTATACAGAACATTTCATCACCTCAAACATTAATCATGTTCTTATAGCGTCTCCTAATGTTGCTGAGAGAATGTTCTTCCTTTGTTTTATTGAAACATTGTGCGAATGTTTTATTGACAACATTATATAATGTTACCTCAATAACATCCTCAAAACATCCTCAAAATGTTCAGGTGAAATGTTCTATCTTGGTTAATACGTCACATTAGAAGAACATTTTATCCAGAACATTTCATCACCTCAAACCGCAGTGATGTTCTTATAGCGTTTTCCTAATGTTGCTTAGAGAATGTTCTTCATTTGTTTTATTGAAACATTGTGCGAATGTTTTATTTACAACATTATATAATGTTACCTCAACAACATCCTCAAAACATCCTCAAAATGTTGCAGGGAAATGTTCTAGATTTGTTTGCACTTAACATTATAGGAACATTTTCTGAATTTAAAAACATTCTTAAAACATTTTTGGAACATTACATTCAAATGTTTTCTTTAAAACATTAAAAAACCTTTACAAAATGTTAGCCAAAGTTCTGAGAACGTTCCCTGCTAGCTGGGATGCTACACTAAACTATTCTCACAAAAACAGCATCAGAGGAAGTATTTATCCTGTTTGAGCACATTGAGAATAATGTAGACATAAAGCAATCAGTTGACAGACTGGAAAACAAAGCCTCTTGAATCAACTGCAGGATTGGTGTTGGCTGTTGTGCCTGCACATGTGATGTCTGATTTTGTGTTTATGCTATACACAAAAGATTATATTCTGGATGCTTTCCATTATTACCCATAGTCTGCCATTATTAATATCTGTCTTAAAACATTGTTGAATGCTTGTTTCTAAGGTTCTGCTGTGTTTATTAATGAATTGCATGGCTATGAAATAATTTCAGGTTTGTTTACCACAGGTTGATCAGGTTTGTTAACAAGCTTTTGCTTCATCCCGCTCCTTTTCGGACACATGTAATTATTTGATTATTATTCTAAGATACTTTTTTTCTTCTGTATGTGGTAACACACTTATTGTATTTTTATATATTATATTTTAAGAAAGAAAGAAAGAAAGAAAGAAAGAAAGAAAGAAAGAAAGAAAGAAAGAAAGACCATACAGCTCACTATTACTTTGTTGCATTCTTTCCAAATTCCCAGTTTCAAAAATTATGTTTCAGCAATTAACAGAAATTCAAAAAACCATAGTGTATCATAGCACACAAGAAAGAAAAAAGATTAAGACACTGGATAAGCAAACTGAACTAACAATTTTGTTTTTTAAAACATACATAAAGCACTGTAATATATATTGTACATGTAGAATTCCTCAGCACTTTCTTTCTTTTTTTTTTTTTTTCTTTGTAATTTGCATTGTTATTTTCTCAAAGGTGACCAATTTTATAGTTTTAGTTATGGTTTCTTCATGGCCATTTTCCACTCTGTTTTCTGAGTACTGAGTTTTTTTGGTACTGAACCTTTTTTTTTTTTTTTTTAGATCAACTTTCCCAACACTGCATCATGCAAATGCCAAAATGCAGTTTCCTGGCCAGTATTGGGCGATAAATTTCCTGAATTCAACCCCCAAGTTAATTTTGGATTCTGCCTTCAACCATGCACATTTTTGACTGAGCATTTTTGCAGCTTGGTTTAAGTAAATGGTTATAAACACATGAGAGAGAGAGAGAGAGTCTACACAGTACATGAAACTCATTTATTTCAAAAGAACAAGACAAATTCTGCTCTACGTGATATGACCCCTTTAAATTTAATTTTGGTTTATTTCTTTGTGAAACAAATTTCAGCACAGCTCAAAATATATCAGTCCTTTTTGTTCTTAGAAAAACTGATAGATTGTAAGTGTATTCTGAAAACAGTGCCTTGTGTCAGACATACTCAAAAATTTATGAAGTCCCCTGTTTAAAAACTCAGGGACCAGCACTTAAACCCTGTGTCAAGCCTACGAAAATATGTATCACATACCGTTACCTAACCCACTCACACACACTTGTCTCTTCTCAGAAAATAACCATATTGTATTTCAACTGTTGGAACATCCACCCTTACAGTGGAAAAATAAATTGAAGGAGGGAAGGTAGAGGTGTTCAGGGCGAGAGAATGACTGCTGCTGACAGCTGTGGGTTTTACTGGGCAGGAAGTCGAGCGGGATGTCTTCTCTCACGACTAGCACCCACGGGCCTCCATTAGTGGAAGTACAATAACAAAAAATCTCCACACAGAGATTAAATATTTCATAACACTCTCGATACACACTCACCGTCATACACATGGATTTGCACATACTGAGGTCCTGTACCTATTTAAGTTTCTAAACATCTCACTGTTGTTGCTGTTACTTTTCATCAGGTTAGATATTGATTATTAACCAGTCAAACCCCTTTATCTAAACCTCACTATTTAACCACTTGTCTCACACATTCTCCATGTCTGTTTTATTTTTTTATTTTTTATTTTTTTACTTTTCCTTTTTAATTGTGTTTGTAGTTCTGAACCAAATTCTGCTCCAAATGAACCAAAGTTTAATTGTGTTTGTAGTTCTGAACCAAATTCTGCTCAGAAATAATAGACCTCCGGGTATACCTTTGGGATACTCATTTCAACATGCGACTTGGGATACACTAATACTAATTTTGAACACTCTGAAAATTTCAGCCACCCCAGGCAACATATGGTGGCAGAAAGGCAACAAGGCACATCCGAATCTTATGACCATGTCAAATCCTGTCTTCTGAGATACCTTCAGCTCATACTGGTCAGTTGTGTGTAACTATTTTTTCAACATCTTTTTCTACTTTTGCTTATCACAAAAGCTTGTTGTAGACCATTATACCATTATGCTGCCTCAGAAGCCTGTCCAAAATCATTTTGAGTGGTACCTTCATGCACAGCCTAAGTCTATGAACATATCAAAATAAGAGTCCTTGAATATAATAAAACAGAAGACGTTACAAGTATATACTGAAGAATTATTAGTTGCTTCAGTGTCATTTTTGAAGCACAGTACAGATTGCTATAAACCAAAATACACTCACACAAATAAAAAAAAAAAAAAAAAACTCAAAAGATTGGAAACATTATAATTTCATTTCAATAACATTATAAAGTCTCTTATGCTCACCAAGGCTGTTTATTTAATCAAAACACAATAAAAACAGTTGAAGAATAGAAGATTTTGCCATTAAAAGCCCTATAGAAAGACATCACTTAGTTTCATTAGTCCTGTTTAATTGTAAAGCTATATGTATAACAGTGTTACATTTTGTTCAGTGCTAAATTTGTTTGATGCATTCAAAGTAAAGTTAAATCATTTTGGCACCACAATTTACTGTTAGGTCTTTCACTTTTTCATCTTGTGGCTATTTTATGGATTATATTTTGGCTAATTATGTTATGTCCAGGAAAATATCACAGTGAGAGCTTTAATTTGATGTGTAATACTCTCATTCACCTGACATGGCACATAACCCTTTGGTATTACTGGAACAGCACAGTGCTGTAGATGAAACAAACAGGGTGAGAATTGGGTCTCTGATCCTTAAGAAGCGAAGTCAGGAGGCCCATTGATCTGTTGTGCTTCCAGGTTAAGTGTCAAAGTAGAGATTTCAGCATCCTGATCAAAATACTAACCGTTTTTTCCCCCCTAAAGGCAGCTGGAGGCTACATGCTGGGATGATCAGATTGCATTTGTGCACCATACCTCCCCCACCCTCTTTCCTGATGTAAGAAGAACATATCTTATTACACAGATACAACTCAAGAAAATCTGTTTCATGAATGTTTCCTCTGATTTAAGGTCAACCATAAATAAATAAATAAATAAATAAATAGAAAATTACAAGAAGACAATTTAAATATACAAATATTAAACATATTTAGACACCACATAATTAGACGTGAAAAAGTGAAAATGTTCACCATAATAGTCCAAGTTTATATACAGTAACATTTGTTTTTTCAGTAACATTTGTTTTTTAACATTTTCTTTGTCTCCAGATTACCCCCAATTGTCATTACAAGAAATTTTACAATGTTCCCTTTCAATTTCTGACCTGACGAGGGAAGAACAACAGCACGACCAAGGTGAGACTCTTGCGAGTAAACCTTTCACCGCACGGATCAAGCAGCCAAAGTGCTTCTGCAGAGGACTTTGACTCCTGACCTGCATAACCCAAGTACCTCCAACCTACAGAAGATCCTACGGACCGACCACCATCTGACCTACAGTTCTCTGGATTACACAATGACCTCCAGCACTCAGTGCAGCTCTGCAGCTGTTGGAAAGCAATCCAGTCTCCCACTGCACACGGAAGGATACCAGTGGACAACGTTTCCCATTCCCGGACTGATCACCCGACCAAGTGAAACGTAAATATAAGCTAACCAAACCTTTTCCAAAAGCCTTGGCATTAGGTTGTTGCTAAATGAGATTGCTATTTGTGTAGAGACTGTTTATCTAGGGTCAGCGTACACAGATAGATACATTAGACACGTTATCTGTATTCAGAGTAAATGCTTATTTACTTATTTTTAATACCAGCATCCAGAAAGACCACAATTAACCCCCTCATAGACTGCTAATTACCCATTCATTGTTTTGTCCAATCCGTTGCTCATCTACTTGGCATTCAGTTTTGTTAACATCCATTTGTGTTGTAGTTTCTTTTTGATTATTGATTAAATTTTTTTAGTAGTTTAGTCATTTTTCCTTAGTAGTTTAGTCATTTTCCTTTGTAGTATTTAGTGAGTGTGATATTTTACTCTTGTATATCTTTTTGTTAATAAATTCATTTTATTGCAAACTGTGTCATTCTTGTGTTGATAATCAGAGGCTCTACAAGCTCGCCCGAGTCTCACTAAATCCTTCAGATTGGTCAGATGATAAACTTCCTCCAATTTATAAAATATTAATTCAGTTAACAATCTTTCATGATTGTTCTTTATTGTCAAGGTGAGAATCCTGACTGGTGCCCCGAATTATTGGAAGGAATCATTTGACTCAATATTAATATTAATACTAAATATTAATATTAATATTAATATTAATATTAATATTAATATTTAAGACCAAAATCACTACATTTGTGGTGCCCTCATGTGAGGCTAATCCAAAAATCACTACAAATCTGATTGGTTGATTGGAATGTTGTTCCAGGATCAACAAAGATGATGATCCAGGAACATGTCGTACTTAGTGAAATCACATTCACCGCCTAGGTACATATACACAGGTGTTAAAAATGGAGAAAAAAACCTTGGGAGAAACCAGGCTTAGTTGGGGGGCCAATTCTCCTCTGGCAAACAGTGCTTTGTTATGATTCAGGCTGCTATCATAAGTCCGATGGGATCGCAACAGTCAAAGTATTTATTCCAGTTCCATCCAGTTGAGGATCGTATTCATCATGCCGGCATGGGATGGTTTGTTGAGGAATGCCCCGGGTTACTTCACTGTAACCCTGTTCCCTTAAAAAGGCGGGAACGAGAAGCTGCGCTTTATTCAGCGCTGTGGGAATGTCTTTAGTCGTGACCAGCTGTGAATATATGTGTAAAACAACGTCAGTGAAATTGACCTATAATTATAGCCTTGCGTGATGTCATTGGAATGCGCCGTGAGCGAGACTATAATTAGATATGCCATCTGTACATCAGCAGATATTTTGTCTGAAGAGCAGTCCAGGGACATCTCAGTGCAGCAATGAAGCGCAGGGAAGTGTGACCACGCGCCTCATAGGCAAGGGCAATAGCATCTCTTACCCAATGTGACATGGTCTGTTTTGTGGCGGCCGCACCCCTGTTATGGCCGCCATAACAGACAAACAGTTGCTCTGATTTACGCCACTGGCTGGTGCGGTGGACATAAGTCTGAAGAGCACAGACTGGACACAGTCTGTGAAGTCTCTCCTGCTCCGGCGTACTGAACGGCGGAGAGCAGAAGGCTTCAAGAGTGACCAAGTTGCAAGTTCAAGAAAGGAACTTTAGGCAGATAGTCAGGATGAGGATGCAAAATAGCTTTCACCATACCTGGGGCAAAGTCTAAGCAGGATGGCACAATGGACAGAGCCTGCAGATCCCCAATTCTTTTCAGAGAAGTTATAGCCATAAGAAAAAACATTTTCAGAGTTAACAGCTTGTCAGAAACTGACTCTAATGGTTCAAAGGGGGTCTCAACCAGGCCCTCTAGGACTATTGCTAGGTCCCATGTAGGGCTGCACGATTAATCGCATGCTATTCTCACGCGCATTTCGTCAGTAAAGCCGGTTCCCTGATTACCGCTAAATCGCCATCACCTGTTTTTAAACGGAGCGCCTTTTAATAGACGGAGTTATAGCCATAAGTCTGAAGTTATAGCCATAAGTTCACGGACAAGCCACGCAATATCGCGTTCATTATCGCAGGCGATTCATCTGCGATATGAACGCGATATTGCGTGGCTTTTCAGTGACCTACGGCTCCGTCTATTAAATGCCGCTTCATTTGAAAGCAGGTGATGGTGATTTAGCGGTAATCAGGGAACCGGCTTTACTGACGAAATGCGCGTGAGAATAGCATGCGATTAATCGTGCAGCCCTAGTCCCATGAAGGGATCCTGGTTCTAGAAGGAGGCCTAAGCCGCCTAGCTCCTCGAACGAAGCGAGAGAGCAGGACATGCTTGCCCAATGGTACCCTGTCAATCAGAGCATGGCAAGCCGAGAGAGCGGCCACATAAACCCTGAGAGTGGCGGGGCATGTACCTGTCGATAACTTTTCCTGCAGGAAGTCCAGAACTGTAGCAATTTTGCAGTTTACTGGATCTGCATTGTGTGCAGTACACCATCTTTCAAAGACACACCATTTATTGGTATAACTTGCTCTAGTAGAGGGAGCTCTAGCATTCAAAATAGTCTCAAAAACTTCAGGTGAAAGCCCTGTGTCCCTCAGTTGGTTCCCCTCAGGGGCCAAACATGAAGATTCCACATCTCCGGCCGGGGATGAAATATTGTCCCCTGCGCCTGAGACAGAAGGTCCCTCCTGCTCGGTATCGCCCAAGGCAAGCCGTCGAGGAGAGATATTATCTCCGAAAACCATATTCTAATAGTAAGAGGCAAGTCCCTTGTTGGCGAACTCTTGCTAGAACTCCCGGGAGCAGAGCAACTGGAGGAAAGGCATACAGGCGCATTGAAGGCCATGTATGCGCCATCGCATCCAGACCTAGGGGGGCTGGGTGACTCAGAGAGAAGTAAAGGGGACATTGCGCCGTCAGATGGGAGGCGAAGAGGTCCAGCTCCATCTCGTAGAATCTCAGCCATATCTGTTTCACTACGTCGGGGTGAAGTTTCAATTCCCCGCTCGGTAGTTTCTGTCTGGACAGTAAATCCGCTCCCACATTCTGGTTGCCAGGAATATACACTGGCCTCAGTGACAGGAATTTGTCCTGGGCCCATAGAAAGATCTGTCATTCTATCCTGTTGAGATGGCACGAATGCAGACCTCCCTGGTGATTTATATAAGAGACTGCTGTTGTGTTGTCCATCTGCACTAGGACATGACAGCCCCTCAGCTGCTGGAGGAAGTATTTCAGGGCCAGAAATACAGCCATCAATTCTAGGCAGTTGATGTGCCAGACGAGCTGATGGCCCTCCCATTCCCCTTGGGCTGGATGGCCACTTAAGACCGCTCCCCAGCCCGTCAGGGAGGTGTCTGTTGTTAGCAACCTGCAATGACATGGCACCCCTAGAGTGGGACCCAAGGTGAGGAACTGGGGTCTGAGCCACACAGATAGGGTACGAAGCCTGCGGTGCATAACCCTTATTTGCCTCAGGGGTTTGGCCCTTGGATGAAAGCCCCTGGCTTTGAGCCACAACTGAAACGGTCTCATATGCAGCAGGCCCATAGGAATTACCGAGGATGCTGATGCCATGAGACCTAACATTCTCTGAAACTGTAGAACAGTACAATCTTGGCCTAGCCTGACATTTTTCAGGGTGTGTAGAATGGTCTCGACTCGAGCGGGAGACAATTGTGCCCACATCATGGTCGAAATGTCGTTCTCTGAGTTGGACTTTTCTTCTCGTTGAGTCTCAACCCTAGAGAAACTAGATGAGCTAAAACGACATCTCTGTGTTTTAATGCCATCTCTTGCGATAGTGCTAATATTAGCCAGTCGTCTATGTAATTCAAAATGCGAATGCCCTGGAGTCGCAACGGAGCCAGTGCTGCATCCATGCATTTTGTGTATGTGCGGGCTGATAGGGCTAGGCCGAATGGAAGAACCTGATACTGGTAAGCTTCACCCACGAAAGCTAACCTCAGGAACCTCCTGTGCTGTGGCAATATTTCGATATGAAAATATGCGTCCTTGAGATCGATCGTGACGAACCAATCACACTGTTAGATTCGACGGAAAAATTGGATTCTGTATCCGAATTCTACCGTCTTTAGAACCCACGCAGAAATCCCTGGCAGTAGTTTCCACGCTGAAATGGGCACTAATTTTGACATTTCCTTTGGAGGGGATACTAGGTGTTCTTCGTCCTGATGTGTTACAGGAGCTAACGGAACACCTAACATTTCGGGGCCATCCCCACAGGGCTGGGCGCAAGACCGTCAGGATTTCTTCTTTTTTTGGAGAATAGTCCTGAGGTCCTGCCTGGGAGGTTGTGCAGGACGGCGAGACGGTCCCCAGTCTTTACGAGGGGGAGCTCGGCTCGCCACACTCTGCTTCTGAACCTCTCTTTTAGAAGGACCGGTTTGGGGCTGGGTGGCTGACGGCCCCTCCCCCTGAGTGCGGCGAAGAAGGAACTTCACAAATGCTTTTTCAGATTTTTTCACCTCCTGAAACCTGCTCACGACTGTGTTGACCGAGTCTCCAAACAGGCCAGAAGGTGATACTGGGGCATCATGAAGGAATACACAATCTTTATTTTTGATGCCCGTGAGGTTTAGCCATAGGTGCCTCTCCGTGCCAACCATAGCAGCCATAGAACGGCCGATGGCGCGTGCCGTCTGCTTGGTGGCACGAAGAGACAGATCTGTGGCTTGACGAAGCTCTGTGAACGCTTCCTCTGTGATGGTAGTGCCAGCACTCAGATCCTTCAACAGGTCAGCTTGGTACGCCTGTAACACTGCCATAGTGTGCAGCGCAGCACCAGCCTGACCTGCAGCTTGGAAAGCTTTTCCCACAAGCGCTGAGGTGGTTCTACAGGGCTTTGTGGTGAGGGGAGGGTAGGTTTCTTTAACGATGATGCTGACACAGGCGAGAGATAGCTCGCCAGCGTCTCTTCAACCTGTGGCATCATCATATACCCCCGTGCTTCAGCACCCACGATAGTCGAATAAATCGACGTCGAGGGCACAAAAACATGGGAAGTATATGGCTTTTTCCATGACTTAGATTACTCGCCATGGAGGTCCTCAAAGAAGGGGAGAGACTGGCATTGTGGCCCCTCCCCTCCTCCACCGGACAAAAACCTATCCTCAAGCTTAGATGGTTTGGGGGTCTCTTTTTCCTGTGGCCTGTCTAGCTGTAATCTAGCCACAGCTCGAGTTACTACCTCGAGTAATTCCTCAACGGCTTTATCAGCACGTGAGGAACGCTCAGAGGCAGCAAACTCGAGAAGAGAATCATCGTCCCCCGCGTGAGCTGAAGAAGCACCGGAGTGCGCTTTAGGATTGCGCGAGGAGACGCGTGGATCAGGTGACAAATCGGGCGAAAGGGCAGGACCCGTCTCCCGTTCATCAGCGAGATCCATTTGCGAGCCCCACGATCGTAATGTGGGTGCTGATCCCTGGAAGAAAGAGAGACGAGCATGAAGCATCTTAACTGTGAACATTTCACAATGCTCGCACTCGCCACCTTCCAACGCAAGGACAGTGTGCTCTTCCCCCAAACAAATAAAACAGTACGGATGTGTGTCCGTTTCGGCGATCGGACACGAACACGGAGGAACACACCGTCTGCCTTGTTCAGTCATACTTTCTCTCTCTCTCTCTCTCTCTCTCTCTATATATATATATATATATATATATATATAAATAAAGGCTATAAATATAGGTCAGTTTCATTGACGTTGTTTTACACATATATTCACAGCTGGTCACAACTATAGACGTTCCCACTGCGCTGAATAAAGCGCAGCTTAGAGTATAGCCTTTGAAAGGGAACTGTGTCACTGGCTGTCATATCGATAAGGCCTTCACAGTGAATGATCTAGTTGACTCAATCTCTGCTGACACTTCAGGGCTGTGTTTTGGTTGTGTCAAGGCGCAGGTCCTCGATCTCACCTGGATACGGCCTGGATACGGCTGACTACGGTTGACTACGGTAAACCTCGGGATAAACAGAGAGACTAATATTAGCGTAGATGCCATTCTTCTACTGATGTAATGAGTACATTTAGTGTTATAGGAAGTGTTCCCGGTTCCGGCTGACCTAATTTATGCAGCCTAACAATCCTTTAACAGATTTGAAAATATAAATTGATAATGTGTTATATGTATGCCAGGTTAAAGAGATGCATTTTTAGTCTAGATTTAAACTGACAGAGTGTGTCTGCTTCCCGAACAATGCTAGGAAGATTGTTCCAGAGTTTAGGTGCCAAATAGGAGAAGGAATACCACCTGCAGTTGATTTTGATATTCTAGGTATTATCAGCTGGCCTGAATTTTGAGATCGCAATTTACAACACAACATAATCCAAATATACATAACGAAGGCCAAAAAGACACAATATTGAGCACACTGATCTAAAGACAGAGACTTGAACAGTCACACACCTTTGTGCCATTCCTGAAACAGTTCCTGTTCAACATGCCTGTCATTTTTATTTTACCATGTTCATGTAGTGCAGCTTGCTGATGTTGGTACAGTTCTCTCAGAGAAAAACAGTTTGAAGAGACTTGAGAAAGTTTGAGTCAGCAGGACTCATCAGTGGTCCCTGTAAAAAAACAAACAAACAAAAAATACCCCGAAAACAACTGTGAACATGCTGATATCGGGAGCAACTAGGGCTGCATCCAATTGTAACATTTCTGGTTAAATTGTGATTTAAAATTCACAAAAAATATAATGAACACCAGGTTTGTTGTGCCTACTTGTAGGGCTGCATAATAATAATAATAATAATAATAATAATTTTACAGAAAACCTTTATTTTTTTGGGAAAAATGTATGCGGCCTATAACTATAAATCATTTTAAATGTTATGTATGTTTAATTCATACTGGAAGCTGAAGGGCGCCCTCGTGCAGAAAGTCCAAATATGCCTCACAGAAGTAAAATAACATGCCGTTCAAGGATATACCTAACAAAACTATCACTGTAGCTGAATAAAAAGAATATAGAAACCCTTTGACTTTTTAAATATGAAGATGATAAACACAAGACTGTGAGCATATATGGTTTCTTTGTGTTCTTCAAGTCATCTCAGATATTTTCATAAGAATGATCATATTTATTATGCAACTCTAATCAACATAGCATTAATGTTATATAGAATACTTGAAAATAATATACTGTCTGCCTCATTCTGTGGTAAGAAGCCAGTTTAGATCCCAAATGAAAATTATTTTGAACACGTATGACGTTTTGAAGTGAGCGCGTTTTGTTTTTCAAATGCACAATCAAACTCACAGCACTTAGATAGAGCATTTACTTTATGAAACATTGTTTTTTACATTTGAACAGATACTAACGAACATGGTATTTCACAGTAAACACTGTGAACATTCTAACATGTTACAATTTATGTAACAATAACACATTAACTAATGTAAGTGGAAATAAATGACTTATCTCTGCCAGATATCAATCGTGTTCTTCTTCTGAGAGCCTTACTCCTCTGTAAAGGCAGTAGTCAAGGAGGCTCACAGAGAGCCTAACAAATTGACACTATTGCCTGACTGAGCTCTTAAGGATGGAGGCCTACTAGAACCAGAAAGTATGACCATATTAGCCCACTTCTGTCAATACTGCATTGGCTCCCTATTAAACATAGTATACAGCTTAAAAACTTGCTAATTACTTACAAAGCACTAAATGGTTTAGCTCCCCAGTATGTGAGCAAGCCTTTAACGCATTATAGTCCTCGATGTCTATTGTGATCTCAAAATTATGGCCAGTTGATAATACCTAGAATATCAGAATCAACCGCAGGTGGTAGATCCTTTTCCTATTTAGCACCTAAATTTGGAACAGTCTTCCTAGCATTGTTCATGAAGCAGACACGCTCTGTCAGTTTAAATCTAGACTAAAAACACATCTCTTTAACCTGGCATACACATAACACATTATCAATTTCAACTTTTCAGTTCAGTTAAATGATTGTTAGGCTGCATAAATTAGGTCAGTTGGAACTGGGAACACTTCCTATAACACCCAATGTACTTGTTACATCATAAGAAGAATGGCATCTATGCTAATATTAGTCTCTCTGTTTATCCTGAGGTTTACCATAGTCAGCCGGATCCAGGCTATATCCAGATCAGATGGAGCACCACAACACGAGCACAACACATCTCTGAAGTGTTCAGCAGAGATTGTGTCAACTAGACTATTCCCTGTGAAGGCCTCATTGACATGACGTCCAGTGGCACAGATCCTCAACAAACGCGTCACCATACCAGCGTGATGAATTCGATCTTAAACCAGATGGAACTGGATTAAATATTTTGAATGTTCCAATCCAATCTGACTTCTGACCTGTAATGCTGCCTGAATCATAATTTATGCACTGTCAGTTTGTTGAGGAGAACTGGCCCCTTGACTGAGCCCTGATTTCTCCCATGATTTTTTTTTTTTCTTTTCATTCTGTTGGGGTTTGGGCTTGCTTAGTCAGGGATACTTAATATTCAACAATATTACTGATCTGTCTGCATTGACACCATTGTATGAGAACTGAACTGAGCTAGACAATGACATCACTGTTTTCTCCAGAGCTGCTGTATGTATAAATGTACTAAATTAATAACTAATGATTTTTGATTTTTGTGAATGGAAATGAATCAATACTGAACTTACTTAAGCTGGACAATGCACTATTTTCTTCTAGAGCTGCTATACAGCCAAAATTATGTTTACTGCTATTACTATAAAGCTGCTTTGAAACAATCTGCATTGTAAAAAGCACTACATAAATAAAGGTGACTTGACATAATAACTCTCTAAAGCAGGAGGAAATCTACTATGTCATACACTCGAGACAGCTTCCCAAGGACGCTTACAGAGACCCCAACAACTCGGAACTGCCATCTCAGCTGAGCTCTAGAAAGTGAAAGCCTCAGAAGGATGATACTCAAAGTGAGAGGACACCCTAGAACCCACACAGCAGCCAAGGAGCCTCACAGAGAGTCTAACAAATTGGCACCACTGCCTGACTGAGCTCTAAGGACAGAGGCCTCAGCATGACGACTCTCTACAGAGAGAGGATGCCTAACTCTCCCTAACTCAGAACAGCTTACCAAAGAGCTTCGCAAAACCTAATAACACGGACCCGCTATTCTGGCGGTGTCTAGGGATGGAGGCTTCATAAGAGAACTTTCTATAGTAAGAGGAGGTCTAACAATGCTTCCTTCTGAAAGCAGTGGCCAAGAAGGCTCGCAAGGAGCCCAACAACTCAGCACTACTGCCTGCCGAGCTCTGGTGACAGAGGCCTGAGTATGATGACTCTCTAGTCAAGTCATGTCATCTTCATTTATATAGTGCTTTTCACAATACATATTGTTCCAAAGCAGCTTCACAGTGACAATAGGAAAATTCTTATCGAGCTAAAGTTGTTTTTTGATTGAATCACTTCCGTTGTAAAAATGTTTAATTATTACTTTAGGGGCTGCTTAAATGACACCTTTCCTACTGAAAACCGAATACCTTTAATACATTCTTGCCGTTCATTTACATGTTTAGTCTATAGGTTTGCGTGTTTAAGTGTATGTGCGCAGAAGCTTGGTCTTTTTTTAAAAAAAAGTGATATTTGCCAAATTACTTTACTGGTCTTCATAATGCAGAAAAATTAGTTGTGTTTGCGAATCTATGCAAACTGGAATAAATTTTGATAACGTTTTATCTATACATAGGGAAAGGAAAGGGAAATGGGCCTTTGCAGGGGATAGATTAATTGAAAAATCAGGGCTGCTTTATCATCATGTGTAGATGCAGGTCCTTCAATTCATCTGGATACGGCCTGGATCTGGCAGGCTGCGGCAATCCTCGGGATAAACAGAGAGAGACTAATATTAGCGTAGACGCCATTCTTCTTATGATGTAGCGAGTACATCAGGTGTTATGGGAAGTGAGAAAAACATTTATTTCATAATATGATTTCCCCCCCCACTTGCAATTATTGGTCCAACTTTATAATAAGTGGCCTTAACTACTATGTACTTACATTTAAATTAATGATTTGATACAATGCACTTATTGTGTACATACATGTTTTTACATTGTACTTATATTTGAAAAACACCTGCATGTAATTACATCTGTTAATTTATAATTAATTAATTTCTGTAATTACATTTATAATTACACTGTTGACCCATCCCTTACACCTAACCCCTACCCTTAAACCTACCCATACCACCAAAGCTTTCCCTAACCTTACCCGTATCCCAATTCAATAGCAGAAAAAGTGTTTTGCAATTCAATATGAACCCAATAAGTACATAGTAGTTAAGGCCACTTAATATAAAGTGAGACCCAATTATTTTCCTTCAAATAAAGGTTAGGATTTTTGCTAATTGTATGAATTAAAGATCAAAAGGATAAACAATGCAGATTTATTTTTATAGTCATCTTTGATCATATTTAACCAAGGGTGCCAATAATTCTGACCACCACTGTATGTCGAAGTTTAGATATATTTTTAAGATGGAAGAATGAGGTTTTACAGATGCTAGAAACATGGCTTTCAAATGAAAGATTGGTATCAAAGAGCACACCCAGGTTCCTAACTGATGACAAAGACTTAGAGCAGCCATCAAGTGTTAGACAGTATTCCAGGTTATTAAGTGAAGACGTTTTTGGTCCAAAAATTAGAACCTCTGTTTTTTTCTGAATTTAGTAGTAAGAAATTACTGGTCATCCAATTTTTTATGTCAGCTATGCATTCCGTTAATTTTGTGAATTGGTAAGTTTCGTCAGGACGCAAAGAAATATAGAGCTGAGTATCATCAGCGTAACAATGAAAACTAATGGCATGCTTCCTAATGATATCTCCCAAGGGTAGCATGTACAGAGTGAAAAGCAAACGTTCTTAGTAATGAGCCTTGCGGTACTCCATATTGAACTTGTGATCGATATGACATCTCTTCGTTTACTACTACAAACTGATAACGGTCAGATAAGTAAGATTTGCACCATGCCAATGCAATTGCACTAATGCCAACATAATTTTCAAGTTTATTCAAAAAGAATATTGTGGTCGATAGTGTCAAAAGCAGCACTGAGATCTAGTAACTCTAATAGAGAGATACAACCATGATCTGATGATAAGAGCAAATAATTTGTAACTCTATTGAGAGCAGTCTCAGTACTATGGTACGGTCTAAATCCTGACTGGAAATCCGCACAGATACCATTTCTTTCTAAAAAGGAACATAGTTGTGATGAAACTGCCTTTTCTAGTATTTTGACAGAAGAGGTAGATTGGAGATCGGCCTGTAATTGACTAATTCTCTAGGATCAAGTTGTGATTTTTAATAAGAGGTTTAATAATATCCATCTTAAAAGTTTTCTGTATGTATCCTTTCAAGTGATACAGATGAACTGATATTAAGAAGAGGATCTATGACCTCTGGAAACATCTCTTTCAATAGCTTAGTCGGCATAGGGTCTAACACACGTTGTTGATTTTGATGGTTTAATAAGTTTAGAGAATTCTTCCTCTCCTATTGCAATGAATGAAAGGAATTTTTGCACAGATACTGTAGTAGAGCCTGCTGCATGGTTATAATTTTCTCTCTAATATTGTCAATCTTGCAAGTAAAGAAGTTCATAAAGTCATTACTGCTGTGCTGTTTGGAAACATCAGAAGTTGACGCTCTATTTCTCGTTAATTTAGCCACTATATCAAATAAATACCTAGGGTTGTGTTTGTTTTCTTCTAAGAGATTTGAAAAATAAGTAGATCTAGTATTTTTTTTAAGGCCTTTCTGTTCTCAATCATTCTCTCTCTCCACAAAATGCGAAAAACTTCTAGTTTTGTTTTCTTCCAGCTGAGCTCCATTTTTCTGGCAGCTCTCTTAAGAGCCAGAATGTGCTCGTTGTACCACGGCATTGGATTAGTTTCCTTAATCTTCTTTGAGTGCAGAGCAGCAACTGCATCTAATGTGCTGGGAAAGACAGAGTCAGTAGTTTCTGTTGCAACATCGAGGTCTTCTAAGCTTTCTGGTATGCTAAGGCGATGAAACTGATCAGGAAGATTATTTATAAAGCAATCTTTAGTGGTAGAAGTGATGGTTCTACCATATTTATGGCTGGGTGGCGGTTTTACAGCCTTGGCTAAATGTAGTATACACAAGACTAAATAATCATCTGAGATGTCATCGCTCTGCTGGAGAATTTCAATGGCATCAATATCGATTCCATGTGACAATATTAGATCTAAAGTATGATTACGACAATGAGTGGGTCCTGACACGTGTTGTCTAACTCCAATAGAGTTTAGAATGTCTATAAATGCTAATCCCAATGCATCTTTATCTACATGGATACTAAAATCACCAACAACAAGGACTTTATATGCAGGCAGTACTAACTCCAATAGAAAATCAGCAAATTCTTTGATAAAGTCTATATGGTGCCCTGGTGGCCTGTGTACAGTAGCCAGCGCAAATGTCAACTTACATAACGTTACATAAAGCACCATCACTTCGAAGGAATTATATTAAAACGACATTTGAGTAATACTGAAGATATTACAATAAATTACAGCAACACCTCCCCCTTTGCTTTTCTGACGAGGATTGTGTCGATAATCGTAACCTTGAGGGCTAGACTCATTTATAGTAATGTAATCATCTGGTTTTAGCCAGGTTTCTGTCAAACACAGCAAATTTAGATTATTATCTGTGATAATATCATTTACAATAAGTGCTTTTGAAGAA
The DNA here is from genome assembly GCF_018812025.1 of Megalobrama amblycephala. NCBI lineage: Eukaryota > Metazoa > Chordata > Actinopteri > Cypriniformes > Xenocyprididae > Megalobrama > Megalobrama amblycephala. The sequence continues at coordinate 16,015,205 of NC_063054.1, read as the reverse complement.
GGGATCTAATATTCAGCAACCCAAGTTTTATTATTTGTTTATCAGTATTATCTCTGTTTTTTATTTGTTGAACATCAATTAAATTTTTACCCTTAAATGGGTTTGGAAGTCTTTTGTATTTACTAATTCGGGGTACAGACACAGTCTCTATGTGATAATATCTAGGTGAAAGAGTTTCTATGTGTTGGGATTTATCTGACTTCTGTGACGTGAGATGGCTAGCAGACGGTCGGTTTAGCCAGTATGTCTGCTTCCTGACCTGGGCCCCAGTTTGTCATGTTTCAGCTCTAAGACTATGTGCCATATTACTAGAGAGAAGAGCAGCACCATCCCAGGCAAAAGCTCCTCTAAAGCAAGAGGAGGTCTATCGGCATCCTACACTCAGAACAGCTTACCAAGGAGGCTTTGAAAAACCCTAATAACTCGGACCTGCTATTCAGGCGGAGCTCTAGGGAGCGGAGGCCTGAGAAAAATTACTCTCTATAACGAGAGGAGGCCTAACCATGCTTCACTATTGTAAAGGATGTAGCCAAGGAGGCTCACAGAGAGCCTAGCAACCTAGCATACTGCCCAGCTGAGCTCTGAGGACAGAGACCTTAGCATGACGACTCTCTAAACTGAGAGGAGGCCTAACAACATCCTTCAGTCAGAACAGCTTACCAAGGAGGCTTCTCAAAGCCTAACAACTCAGACCCACTATTCAGGTGGAGATGTACAGAGTGGAGGCCTCAGAAGAAAGTTTCTCTATAATGAGAGGAGGTCTAGCAACACTCCACTTCTGTAAAGGCAGTTATGTCCAGAAAGAAATTGTTTTTCATTAAGTCTGTCTCATGCTGCCAAATTTGTCATTGGTGCAGGCCATAACTTTCCACAACTCCTACACAACTACAACACTTTTCCTGTCTCTAATTCTTCAGAATTATTTGAGTCAAGTAGAGTGCTCTGCCTACAGTCCCCACACTCAACCTCACCATAATGGCGCTCCACAAGACCCGAACCACGAAGTGCAGGCACACAACTCTCATCCCTCAAGACAGAGTGAAGCCCAGGTGGAACTAATTACTGCAACCGCGTTGCAAAAAAATGCATTTAACCTCAAGCGCACTAGTTCAAACATCAGATTCTATCACTCATACGAGAACAGACACAAATGCATGGCTATGCGCGCCTTAAACTCCCTAGAGAGCCGAACACACTCTGCAAATGCTAACTACTATCCCTCAGAAGAGAGCAGAAAGTCTCTTGTATTCTCTTGTAGTCAGTCTTGTAAATGCATCATACCTAGCGCATCCAGCTTTTTCGAAGAGTTCCTCAGCATTCCTCCCAAATGCGCATCCCACATCCCTCGAGAATAGGGATGGCACAAACTCTTTCATTGAAAAATTTCATTGAAAGATTTCATTGAAAAATCCTTGCAATGCGCACATTCAGCTCCCTCAAGAGCTAAACGTGCTTGCTTTTCACTCATGAACATACAAACGGTCTCCTGAAGACAAGAAAGTGATGCCCTTTTATACTCACGGTCGCACCAGTAGTGATGTCATAGTCTGTCGCCGGCCATTGTCAAGTTCATTGTCATGTTTAGACTCCTGCTTCAGACACCGATCATGCTGAGGCATTCCCCATAGCACCCTTTCAAATGGGAATTTAGTCCGGGTTTGCTTAGTGTTCACACTTGTCATTTTTTAAGATCGAACCTAAAGACACACACACACACACACTGTGCAATGAACATCCAAAACAATGCCGTGTTCTAAATGTGCTCGTTGTATGTGGATACATATGATGTCATTTTGACCAGCTGAGAACTCATGAAGAGTTTATAAAATGTGTAACTCATTACCCGGACTCATTATCCTGATTGCACCCAGCTGTTTTGTGTTTGATGATTTGTGTCTGTCTATTTATACCCTGTTTGTTTCTGCTTTTGTTATTGAGGTTTTGTTTATTGTCACTGGCTTTTGTTTCTGTTTTCTTTGCTTTATGTGGACTGCTCTGTGTACTTTGACCCTCGCCTGCCTGGATTATGTTTGTGGATTTCCCAATTAAAGCTGCATTTGGATCTAACCTTCTTGTCTCCGTGCCAATCCGTGACAGTGCATTGATATGACGTATAATAATCTTGACTAAGTAGCGAGAAAAGGGTTAAATTAATGATTGCTGGTTTGTTCAGGTCAGGTTTTATGAAGTGCATATTCTTCTAGAAACTTAATTGGGATTTCATCATTTCATCCTCTTAAAACATTTCTTTTTTCACTTGCTTTCTTTCTGCAACTTGCATGCATGTGCATGTGTGTGTGTGTGTGTGTGTTTGTGTTAGATATTAGCTTGTGTATAATCAATAAAGTCTCCTGTTGATTTTTAAAGAGAAGTGTCTTGTGTTATGTGCTTATGAATTTAATGTCTTAAACTGCCGACCTATGTTACCTTGCTAATAAATAATGTTTTCACGATAGTAGGATATTCATATCCGCTACAGAACTTAAGTTTAACGGCCCGTACAAATCAACGCTGGACGATTCAGTTGCTCGGTTGTAAACTAAGTGACTCTTTTAAAATTCCCGGTAAGGCTTTAGATTACAGCCCGGAAAGTACTGCGTAATTACAACAAATTTACAGTGTAACTTTTGATAATTATATTGTACCTATAAAGTAAGTACATGTAAGTATAGGGGAACAATATGTAAAGTTTTGGGAATAAAGGGGTAACAACCAGGAAAATAACAATTTATTTATACTATAATATTTTTGAACTAAGGGGTACTTATACTATGATAAGACAACAATCTTACGTTTGGGAGCAATTTAGCAAGAAAGTGCACTGATTGAGTTGTTTCAAGGCAAGTAGAAAGAACTATTGTAATCTTTTTCTAATACATGGGGAAATATACTTGTTTCATGTAGTTAAGTATGACATTGTGAGCTGTAAATTAAAGTGGTGCTTGTTACACTCTTGTTTCATGTAGTTACAGGGTAAGTATGACATTGTGGGCTGTAGCTAAATTAAAGTGGTGCTTGTTACACTCTTTTGTTCATGTAGTTACAGGGTAAGTAATAAAAAAAGGCAAACAATCTGATATCACTTGGAAACCTTTATTTGAAAAACAGCTTATTTCAAAACAGATATAAAGTTACAACACTTATTATTCGTTTATCTTGCTTGGCTTCCTCCTCCTCTTGTTCCTCTTCTACTTTTTCTTTCTTTCCACTGATGAATCTTAAGTGGGAATCCCATGTCATATGCTATTCTGTATTAAAAGAAAATACAGTACACCCAGAAATGTGCTCACCGTTTACTCATCTTTTACCCTCATGCCATTTGAGATGTATACGACTTTCCTTCTTAAGATGAACACAAACAAAGGTTTTTAGAAAAATAAATAATCTCTGGGAATGCTTTATAATACAAGCTCATGTGTTCCTAAAAGTCGAAGCATGCATGACAGGGTTGAGAGTTCATACTTGACGTAACTTGAGGCATGATGTAAGTGTGCCGAGAAACGGTTTTTATTTTTATTTTTTTATTAACGCTCACAACAAAATACACAGAATAACAGATAATGATAATGAGAAACAAACAAGACAGAATAACAAAGACGGCAGTTGTCACGCGAGTTTCACATTAATCTCCTGCGAGAATGTCATGAAAGCTTCACGTTGCTCATTACAATATGCTCCGTCGAACGCAAAGTCAACTCTCATGCAGGCGCTGGTGACAGTTGGTCAGAAGCGAAAAGATGAATAGCCTAAACCATTAGAAAATTTCTGGGCTGTAGTGTATTTTCTTTTAATGGGATTCCTTCTTAAGATTCATCATTTGATTAACAAGAGGAGGAGGAGGCCAAGCAAGAGAAACAACAACAACAAAAACGAGAGACAAAACGTGTAACTTTCTGTCAGAACTTTAGAATTTGAAATGAAAAGTTGATTTTAAAAAATGAATAAATGAATAATAAGTGTTGTAGACCTGTTTTTAATTAAGTTGTTTTTCAAATAAAGGTTTTGGAGTCAGTGATATCAGATTGTTTGCATTTTTTTTTTTTTTTTTTTTTTTTTTCTACTTACCCTGTAACTACATGAAAGAAGAGTGTAACAAGCACCACTTTACTTTTCAGCCCGCAATGTCATACTTACCCTTTAACTACATGAAACAAGAGTGTAACAATCACCACTTTTAATTTACAGCCCGCAATGTCATACGTACTGTGTAACTACATGAAACAAAAGCATATTTCCCCATGTATTAAAAAAGATTGCAATAGTTCTTTCTACTTGCCTTGAAACAATCTCAGTCAGTGCTCTTTCTTCGCTAAATTGCTCCCAAACGTAAGATTGTTGTCTATCATAATAGTATAAGTACCCGCTTAGTTCTAAAATACTTACAATATAAATAATTTGTTATTTTCCTGGTTGTTACCCCTTAATTCCCAAGACTTTACATAATGTTCCCCTATACTTACACGTACTTACTTTATAGGTACACTATAATTATTGAAAGTTACACTGCAAATTTGTTGTAATTACGCAGTACTTTCTGGGCTGTAATCTAAAGCGTTACCTTTTATCTTTGGTCCATGCTGCATTCATATTTCAACGTTATTGCTTACAGTAACGTTGCTTACAGTAACGTTGAATGCATGTTAGACATATTTATGCATTTAAAGTTGTTACAGTACTACTCTGTGCGTTCACTCGCCGGGTACTATGAGAGACTTGTTACATGCTGCAGTAAGCTAGATCGATATTAGGCATGGTAAAACATGGTACTTGCGGTAAATCAAGAAAACAAGATTCAAACAAAAAGACTTACAGTGTTGAGCTATATAATAATGATTAGTTTTCTGTCAATTAATGTATCCAAACAGTTCCCCATCTGTCTAATAAAATACATAATATACTAAGGCATCTTTGATGTTTCCATGGTTTCTACAAAATAAAACCGGAAATCGAGGGTAATGATGTTATTGATAGGTGACGCACAGACACGGTCCATGTCCTGGTTAAAATTGCTTATTTCTCTGGATTTAAACATTCTTGGAAACATTTGGGATAATGTAAGTACACAAGTCAACAAAATATATAACATTGTTCTAGTGGTTTTTGGATATTTTAATCTAAAAATCCTACATATTGTGCCTTTAACTGGTTGCATATGTCAGATTTATTGATTGACTTGGGCAGAGAAAAGCTGTTGCTATCAAACATTGTTTACTTAATCAACTGAGTCAGTGTAATGGTGAAGGAATCAATCAAATAGGCCAATTTATGGAAGGTTTGCGAAGAAATTTCATGCTCCCTTGTAAAAGTATTTTGTAGTATTTTTAAAATACAAAAATACAGTAGTTTATTTTGATACATTTTGTGGCTGCTGTATTTTGTAGTTTATTTTGATACACTTAAAATTAAGGTATTTGGTATTTTATTTTAAAATACATTTTGATGTATTTTTGCCCATCCCTGAACATAGGAAACAAACATAATACAGCTATGTACTTAATCTCACATAGGACCATCACCAGGCACTGAGATTTTCATTCTGACTAAATGGAAAATCCAGATTTTTTCTTATTTGCTTTAGTTCCATCACAAAAGATGGTACTTAAGCAGCCAGAGTCACTTTATTTCTGCTGTGGTATTTACATGCACATTATGTCTTAAGGATCTACAGTGCAAACAGCCTTGCGTTTAGAATCACTAAAGAGCTATTCTGCCCAAGAAAGAAAGAGAGAAAGACTAAGTGAATTTGAGATTTGTCGTGTGCAGTGTGGGTGTTCATTGATAATATTTCGGTTGGTCCAGACAGGTATTGTAGACGTCTGATAAAAGACTGTTCCTGTCCAATGACACATTAATCTGTCTTGAGACTGGCCCAGAATGCTGATGGTATCATTGCAGGAAAACAACCTTGGGGACACATGAAAGTAGCTTGATGCTTAGCAGGCTAATTTCAATACTTCAGAAACTTGCTTGCCACTGCTGACTGTATTAGCTTCACTATCATCTATCAATCATAATACAAAATGTTTTAATGCAAAGTTCAAAGTTCAAAGGACTAAGTTCACCTGTCTTGACTAGTATGATCATGATTGTGATTTTTGAGCAGAGTACCATTTCTATACTAAGATGGGAACTAATGTTAATGCGAACATTATTAAAGGAATAAGGAATTGTTCACCCAAAAAATGAAATATAAACTGATAAAAGGGCTGAAAGAAAAATTTACTTTAATAGACAAATTGTCCCCTTGGAATTCTAAGGTTCTGTCTGACATTTTTGTCAAAATTTAGTTATTCACATATTCTTATTCTGTGACAACTTATTTATATTAAGTGATTTTTTTTTTTTTTTTTTTTTTTTTTTTTTTTTTTATGTGTACATTTTGGGACTTTTTATTTAGAAAACAAAAAGGTTCTATCTACAAAATTGATTGAAATGCAAAAACATTGAAGCTCAGTATCTCAAAACTGCTCAGAATGCAGATAGAACCTTAGAATTCCAAGAAATGCATAAATGTAACAGATAAAACATACTGGGAATATTTGTGTGACATCAACAAACATAACCTGCTTTTTGTCCATCAAGCATGCACATTTGAGCTGCCATTTACCTTATTTAATATAGACTATGCATTTGCAATGGATCAATGTTTATATGTGAATTAAAAGTCAGAATTAAATCTGTTCAACATATAAAGAGATCATGTCTATTCAGAAGACTTGAATTAAATTGCTTAATTCATATTATTATTATTACAATGTCTTTATGTACTTTCTGATGTGTGAAGGTTTTGGTTACGTGGACTTTCAAGTCTGTGGTGTGGGGGGAAGCACTGAAGAGACTGGGCGGACCAACATAGAAACAGGAGAACTGGAGTGCGGTTTTTTTGCAGTGTTCTCAATAATACTTGAGCCATATAAAGCTCAGTCAAACCAAAATGCAAAAGTGGCAACTGGAAACTGAAAATACAACATGGACCTGTCTCTTGGATTTTACACATTCTCTTATAGTGACAGGGAAGAATCTGGAGTGCTGTTCAGTTTTTGTACTCTACATGAGGTGCTTTTAATAATAATTTATGAGTTATGTGTACCCCGAAGGATCTGCATAGTGACCCCTTCACTTCATTTTGGCTAACTTTACCTTATTCTACTCTGTCCATCGAATCACGGAGACAAAGCAGATCAGTCAGTAGAGTTTAAAACCAAAATGTCAAAATCCACAAAAGTGGCAACTGAACTGAAACTGACAAAAGCAGAAACAAACAGGGAAAATAGACAACTGATGGACCTGTCTCTTGGATTTTACACATTCTCTTATAGTGACAGGGAAGAATCTGGAGTGCTGTTCAGTTTTTGTACTCTACATGAGGTGCCAACCTTCACTTCCTTTTATCACGTTCATTTATCAGAAGGCGATTCACGCAATATCACGTTCATTATCGAAGGCGATTCATCTGCGATATGAACGCGATATTGCGTGGCTTTTCAGTGATCTACGGCTCTGTCTATTAAATGCCGCTCCATTTGAAAGCAGGTGATGGCAATTTAGCGGTAATCAGGGAACCGGCTTTACTGACGAAATGCGCGTGACAATCTCATGCGATATATCGTGCAGCCCTACTCCTCACCACCACACGGATGGTCCCTGTCCATACCTCCCAGGGGGTTGGCTACGCCCCTGCCTTCATCTTCAGGCAGGAAATGCAACCCTTTAGGTTGTGAGCTATGGACGGGGCCTACGCCACAGAACTTTCTTACAATATTTTGCTTGCTGATTGTTAATAAATATCATTGTTACGTTATCTTGCCTCCCGAGTCTTTCTGGTAGAACTAATGTGAGAAGGATCTAAGTATTGTTAAAGGGATAGTTCACCCAAAAATGAAAATTTGATGTTTATCTGCTTACCCCCAGCGCATCCAAGATGTAGGTGACTCTGTTTCTTCAGTAGAACACAAATGATGATTTTTAACTCCAACCGCTGCCGTTGTCAGAGCGCGATCAGACCTCACGAATCGAGTGATGAATGCAGTTGGACATAGTGGTGTTTTAGAGGTAAAAAATGATATAAATACTGTTCGGTTTCTCGCACAAACCGATCGTTTCGTGTCTTAAGACATCAATGTGTCGTCACGAGCCGCAGGGTTTAATTTGGATTTGTCTGTCGTGTTTTATTTACTCTTACAGTCAAAGTTCCCGCTGACTTGCATTATACCACTGACAGACGGCAGCGGTTGCAGTTAAAAATCATCATTTGTGTTCTACTGAAGAAACAAAGACACCTACATCTTGGATGCGCTGGGGGTAAGCAGATAAACATCAAATTTTCATTTTTGGGTGAACTATCCCTTTAAAAGCTACCTGTGTATGTAGCTCTCAAGAGAGCAGCCATACATTTGTGTTGGAATTTTTTTTATTTTTTTATGCTTTTGTTCATTTATTCTTTTATAATAATATAATATAATTAATTTTTTAATCATTTAATTAATCCATTTAATAATATAATAATTTGTTAGGTATCATTTAACCATTTTTTATTTGATTGTATTACTTATTTTTCCTTGCTATTGTGGTGTTTGTTGTTGTTTAATCTTATGATTGTATGGTTCAAAGAGATATTTGTCTTCACAAAGTTAGAGATAAGGAAATGTCTCTGTTTCAAGTTTTAATGTCATGGTATGATGTTGTGAAGTAGTAATTTTCCATTGCTTATGCTTTGGTATAATCAACATGGTTGAACTTGTGCTGGTCAGACAAAGTCCAGATGGAGTGGGATGAAGTTGGAAGAAGCAGACAAGGTCTGACTGAGCATTAAAATTATTCATTAAACCCCACTCTTTCTTTTACCATCACTTTGTCTCCTGCTTTCTAGATGTAACAGAAGCTAACACATGCTGATGTGCACAATAACTTAATAAACCATAAACTGCCAACACGAGGACTCACTATTTGCACCTGCACAGATACATTTATTCAAACATTACAATACAGACTTTACAATATGATACTCCAGATGCATAGATTTGCTTGTTTTCTTTTGCAGTGTTAAACTACAGTAGCTGATGTAAGCTTTTGGTTTAATTAAACTTCAAAGAGAAATGAAAAGAACATTGTCTAGACATTTTCTTTTTGCTGCAAGAGTTTGCCTAATAGGTATTACACCGGTCTGAGAGCAGAGTATCTTTAGACTTCATGTCTAATCATTTCATGCCCCCGGGTCACTCTACATAGAGCAGAGTGGAGCAGCAGATGCTTTATGAGAGCACACTCAACCTGGGATACGTGAGAAAGATACCAAAGCCACAGCTATAGCCTGGCGGATGCAATATTTTGAAATCTCTTCATTTGTGTCAGTTAATTTCGACAGCTGTGCAAGACCTTGTCCAGTCCGCAAGGCTTAACATTGGATAATTCAAAGGACATGTTGTACTAACGTAGACCTAATCAATAGGACCACATAAGCCAGAGGCATTGAGCATGTTTACATCTTTTTCCAACTGAAGTCCATATTCTAAAAAAAAAAAAAAAGACATTTACATGCTTCATAGTTTTTGTACTAATAATGTATAGACATACTTAGCCGAACTAAGATAGGCACATTCCATTCCTCCTGTTCTCCATTACTCTGGCATTTTAGTCATTTTAGACAGTAATTTAATTAATTAATTAACTGTTTTCATGTACTTAATGGTGCATTAAGTAGTTCTTTAGCTTTAGCATTTTTTTAGTAGTTCCATAGCATTAGCATCACTGTTCTTCAAAACTATACATATAATAAATATAACAAAATATGTGTGTTATTGTATAAAAAACCCGGAAGCGAGTTAGCATTTTAGGACTTCCGGTTCCATTGCCCTAAAGTCTATGGGTTTTTTGAATGGGTTTTTGCTAAATTGCCTGAAATAAGGTCTGTGGTTAATAAAGCCTCTAAATATTTTCACGTTTTGATCTATGACATAAAACACACCAGTTATAACCCTGCTTGTGATTTTTTTAACCTTTATTGTGTTGTAAAAACGGCGGTTGCTAACAAGTTGCTAAAAGGGAACTACTTCCTTTGGTGGGGACTTTAGATGTCATCATGACAAACAGGACATTTGTACAGCATTTCTCATAAAAAAGTGGATAAGTATTCATACACATCGCAGATCATAATCAATGAGCATGTTTTTAAATAAAGTTTTTTTTTAAATAAAGTTTGAGGAAGCTTGGTGGTGGTGATGTTGATCCGCGACCATGCTGTGCTGTAGTCCGTTTATAGCCTACCGTTACCTTTTTATATCTGATGACTTTATTTAGGCTTCAAAATGTATAAATGTTGTGTTAACTTGTAAATATTATTTTGATAGACAAAATGTGTAAGTGTCATAACCCTTTGTTAAACACAGTGCTTATTTTTTGCAATTTTCCAAAAGTCTATGGGAAAAATGCATAGGCTTTCGATGAAGGGAACCCGTGCGCCGCTAACTTCCGGGTTGGCCAACAAAAACACGTCATCTCTGAGGTACTCTATTGTAGTTCTATAGTTAAGAAAGTAAGTGAGAAATACTAGACTTATGATTGAAATTCATAGTTTGAAGCATTGTTAACAGGAAAGTGTTTTTAAATAGTTCTAATCGCATTTGTATTGACTCCAAGGATTAAATGAGAAGTTGAGGTGATTCATCTGACGAAAACTGCATAAAACAGATTTCCTTGATTCATCAAGATTATTTTTGATCGTTATCAATTTATTCTTGGTAAGAGAGCTCATAAATCACCATATTTAGTTATGATTTGTGCATTTTTCAGTCTTTTGAGGAGTCAAGTGTTCTTAAACGATGTATGTATTTTTTTATGAAATATGTTAAGAAATGAGTTCATATGTGAATTTATCACTTAAATTAACTGTTGATATGCTGTTTAAAAGTGTTTATGTCTGTTTGCTAACTTTGAGCGTGATGAGTGTAACGTAGCTCATGTGGAGTTTTTGCCAACCATGCGGGCTCATGTGCTACGAGTTACAAGCTAATCGAGTGCACATACGTCACTCTAAGACGTTATTCTTCATTAAAGGTGCCCTAGAATTGAAATTACCTTGGCATAGTTGAATAATAAGAGTTATATACATGGAAATGACATACCATGAGCCTCAAACACCATTGTTTCCTCCTTCATATGTAAATCTCGTGCGTGAAAAACATCACAAAAAAACAGGCAAATCTCAACACAAGCATGCCACACGAGTCCTGAAAAGTGAAGCCAAAGCATCTTCGATCGTTCCCAGGTGGCTGGATGCAGTATAGGTCATAAACCTCTCCCTCTCCATGTATTCTAGTGGGACGTGAGACAAACTAAAGAATTAAATTACACATAAAATATATTTTTTTTAAAGACAATTTCTGTCATATTATGCCGTTTTTATCATGCTGGTGTTAATTCAAGTGTTCGTTCTTTAAATAAGTTTGGTTTTAGTTAGTTATCTGATGCTATAAAAACGGGGGTGAGACGTCATGATTGACAGCTGAGCTTCACAGCTTCTGTGAGTGAAGTAGTCACTGAGGCACCAACTGACTTTTTTTCTGGATCTTCGCAAGGTGATTGGAGCTTTTACTTTAATTTCTACATTTCCACAACTGTTTATTTCACACCGAAATTATGTGTTGCTCCACTTCATGCTCACTACTGCGCAGACTCGAGTTTCAAGTTCACTATTGACTCGAGACTCAAGATGTCAGCGCCATATAGACACACTGGTGGCTTCAGTTACTACAATGGAAGCTGCTACATTAACCATGAAGCAAAGAGTCATTATCTGATTTAAGATTGCTTTATTTCAAGGAGTTCTTCAAAAAGGATACTTTTGTGATTTTTTTTTTTTTTGTTGTTGAAACTGTCATTTTGGGGTTTTTTTTCTTTTGTTGTTTTTTTCCCCAACGGAAACAATTTAATACACAGAAATACAAAAGAAAATACTTACCTTTTCAACTATAATTCTGTCTTCTGTCATTATTTCCCTTGTCTTGCTGCAACGCTGGCTTAAGAGTGAACATAGTCTTCTGATCTGGTCCAAGGAATTAGAAAGTGGTTTATGCACAGATTGAAGGGTGTGTGTGCTACATGTAGTATACTACTGATAGCACATGTACATCTTGGAGACATCTATTAGATGTATGCATTTACATATTTTTTAGAGTGTTTGCTCATCTGCAATATATCTCTTAGACGTTTCCTGTCAGATGTTAAATAGACATTTATTAAGATGTTTATGATTAAGAGTGTATGTAAAACTGCTTTTTTTCTTTGCTGTTTGTTGTTGTACCAAAGGAGTGAGTACAGCGTTAACTGAGGTCCCAGTTATATATCTGCCTGGCACCCGAGCATAAATTTAATTTAAAGAAGGAAAGTGTTACAATGTGACCTACCAGCATCAGCTGTGTCACTTCACTGCTATTCACAACTCCTCTCCTGTGGATAGTGAAGTATCTATTGAATGCATTTCCAGAATCTCAGTAGACATAGGCCATCAGGGTACTTTTCAGCTACTTTTTAGTCCCAATCAGTATAGAAATAGTACACTTACAAGTTTACTACTATTACATTGATATTAGTATACTTACTACATAAAGTATACTTAAAAATATACATTACTTAAGTATTCTTAATAAAATGAACTTGAAGTATACTTCTTTTTGTAAGGCTGTCCATGTTTGCATTTAATATTTTTCCCCTGCTGTTTGTGTGCGGAGTGAGGTGTTTGGATCCCTGCTGTTCACAATCCAATCAGAACAGACCTGTATACTCAGTTCTGGGTCACAACCCACCAGTTGAGAGCCACTGTTCTAAACTATCATGGAAATGAATTTGATGCAGCAGAAATATGTGGTTTGGATGGAGTAGAGTGTGTCCTCTGCCTAAGTTGAGTGTGTGGATGTATGCCATAGTACTGGAGTGGCACAAGATCAAGCAGGGAGCTGTTGACCCCAAAGGCAGGTGAGAAGCAGAGAGGCAGACAGAACACACTTGATTCGCGACACATCAGCGTGGAGGCATTGGTTCCCATGTGTGCATCTCATCACGGATGGTAGGAAAGACAGGAAGGGAGAGAAAACTCTATGAATACCAAAACACATCCTGCATTTCTGCATTCTAATCAAGAATCAACTCATAACATAAATGCTGTCCATCTTTACAGACAAAACACCACTGTATAGAATTAGTTATAGGCTTTTCAAATGGTCTGAATGGGCAACGTGTATGATAATTTATCCTAGTGAACCCAATCTTTTGAATCCGATCATGAAAAAGATTTGTTCTTTTATTGATTCTCTGATACTTTCTGTAAGTTCTGTTATTATTTCATGAGATCTTGATAAATGCTTTATTTTGGATTTTCACAGAATGGTCTACAAAATATCCATCACAAGCTGTTTTCTACCGTAAACCTTAACTGCCAAGATATATTTGGAATTACATTAAAGTGAACACAGGGTGCTTTGCATGTATAAGCAAGTTACTGCTTAAAACGTTTGTTTAAAACACAAATGGTGTTCAAAAAAATGAAACATCCCAAATATGTTCTAGATATTGTATATGGTTGATATTATAGAGCCTGTATAAATAATTTGGTTAAGATTGTGGCTAATTTATAATAAAGACCTTGCAAACAAATCTAGCACAAACATGGCATGTATGAACGGGATATATGTAGGACAGGTCCCTAATGCCACGTTCTACCATACATCTTAATGTGGTCAGCCGTCAAAACCAGCTCCCAGAGTGCTCTGAGGCAGCAGCAAAGTTTGATTGGCTGCTAAAGTGCCCTGGGATTGGCTTCATGATTGATGGACAACCCCACATGGTGTGATCAACAAAGATGACTCTTTTTTAGGAGAAAATTATTTTGAAGGACCATCATGTCAACAGTTAAACTTTTCATTGTAACACAAAATTAATTAGTATTTTAAAGAACCATGTCATCCATGCTGTTTCCCAGCATTAAAGGGTTAACAATGAGTTCAATAGAAAGAAACCATAATTTCTTGCAAGGATCCTGCTGTGTCTGTCCAATGCAAAGTGTTTCTACAGCTATTAGTGGCGTGACAGCAATTAGATTAGAAACTTCATTGCAGTATTGATTCTTTGATAAATGACTTCAAACACATCTGTTTGGCTCTAATAAGCAGATGAAAATGAACAGCTTGGCTCTAAATTAGGACATCAGTGTGATATTGGGAAAACATTGTGTTGAAGTGGTTGTGGTGTCCCATTTTAAAATATTGGTGGAATCTTTTAAAGAGGTCATATGTCCTTTTTATGAATATGCTACAGAGTAGGGTCTTAAACAAAAAAAAAAAAGGGTCAGTAAAAAGAGGGGCTTGTCCTTCATAAAATGCAGTTTGTTCTAAAATTCTTTTTTTCTTTTCTTTAAATCTGCCATGATATAGACATGTACTGTAGGTGCAACGTTACTTATAATCAACAGAATGTGTTAAAGGGATCATCAAAATAAAGTGAAACCAATATTACATAACTGTTATTTGTTATCAAATTATTTTAATGTATTATCGTAATTGTGGCAAGGGGGGCGTGGTTTGGCAAAGTCTGCAACGGGAGAGAGAGGCGGGAGACACGCGGTGAGTGAGTGGGTTAAGCGCAAATAACAAACACCTGTCTCTTGTTTCAGTAATTGGTGTGGAGAGAGTATTTAACGCCAGGAGAAACAGGAGCGAGCGAGAGAGAAGGACTACTGGCTGCCACACTCCTGGATTCCTGCCTGCTCATTGCTGGAAGTGAAGTTCCTGGAGCTGGATTGACTGGGAGGTTCGGCCGGAAGCCATGGACCAACGAGCTGTGCCCACCCACCTCCCGCTCAACAAAATGGGGCCTGAGGACGATCCGGAGACATTCTTGGATCTTTTTGAGAAGGCCGCTGAGGTCTGCGGGTGGCCTAGGGACCAGTGGCCGATGCGCCTGGTCCCGCTGCTCTCCGGGGAGTCCCAGGTAGCGGCACAGCAGCTTCCGGTGCAGAATCTCCTGGTCTTCAACGACCTGAAGAGGGCCATCATCCAGCGGGTCGGCCGGAGCCCTGAACAACATCGCCAGCCGTTCCGGTCCCTGGAGCTGGGCAAGTCTGGCCGACCCTTAGTGATGGCCCAACAGCTCCGGGACTCCTGCCGCAAATGGCTGCTGGCCGACGGAAGCGACGTGGAGAGGATCATTGACCGAGTGGTACTGGAGCAGTTCATCACTCGGCTTTC
The DNA here is from genome assembly GCF_018812025.1 of Megalobrama amblycephala. Classification (NCBI taxonomy): domain Eukaryota; kingdom Metazoa; phylum Chordata; class Actinopteri; order Cypriniformes; family Xenocyprididae; genus Megalobrama; species Megalobrama amblycephala. Next base: position 15,999,969 of record NC_063054.1, on the reverse strand, counting down.
AAGAAGAATGGCCGAGTGAGTCCAGTGCCACCGCCCCACGTCGCTGGAGTCGGCCATCCACCTCGCGGAGGACCACATGGTGGCGTGCCCCGGGGTCGGCGAACCCCTCCCATCAGCTTCTCTCTCTCCCTCTTTCCCACCTTCTTCTCTCTCTCGGCCTGGCCCTTTACCCACGTACCGTCTGCCCGGCCCTCCTCGAGTCTCGCCCCGGGGGCAGGGCGGGTTGGGCCCCACTCCTGTTTCTCCACTCTCTCCACATCAGCCGCTTAACCTACTCTCTGCCACTAGAGCGGCAGGGAGGTCTGGGCCGGCCTGCTGGCATTGCGGGGACCCGAAGCATTTCGTGGACAGGTGCCCAGTTATGGTGGTGGGGACAATGGTCCGGGTCCCGGATGTCCCGCAGGCTGCCCCCGGTCAAGCTGGGTGGTACCAAATACCTGTGAGTATCAAGGGGGGTACCTATCAGGCATTGGTGGATTAAGAATGTAACCAAACCTCGATCCATCAAAGTCTGATACAAGTCCTGGTGCATTGGATACAAGCCGCATGGTTAAGGTGCGGTGTGTGCACGGGGATGTGGTGGAGTATCCTATCATGCCAGTCATTATCCAATTCCGGGGCCAAAAGCATAGTGTTGAGGTGGCAGTTAACCCGCACCTCCGGCATCCGTTAATTTTGGGAACCAATTGAACCAACTGTTTTGTGCCGGTCTGCACACCTTTTGTTTTATGAATTAAATAAAAGCAGCCAGTAGTCAAAGCCAACCCTGTCCTCTTCCTTTCTAACAAATGAACTCTGTTACAGTAATCATAAACACGCTGGTTTGAAGCACAAATTATTTGACCATTTAATGCATTTTGTTATTCTTCCACTTAAAGGTGCCCTAGAACCAAGTTTTTACAAGATATAATATAAGTCTAAGGTGTCTACTGAATGTGTCTGTGAAGTTTCAGCTCAAAATTATTTTTAAATTAAATTTTTCTAACTGCCTATTTTGGGGCATCATTAACTATGCACCGATTCAGGCTGCGGCCCCTTTAAATCACGCGCTCGCTTCCCCCGAGCTCTCGACTATAGTACAGTGCATTTACAAAGTTCACATAGCTAATATAACCCTCGAATGGATCTTTACAAGATATCCGTCATGCATGCTGCATGCATGCGTCGGATCATGTGAGTACAGTATTTATTTGGATGTTTACATTTGATTCTGAATCAGTTTGAGGCTGTGCTTCATGGCTAAAGCTAACATTACACACTGCTGGAGAGATTTATAAAGAATGAAGTTGTGTTTATGCATTATACAGACTGCAAGTGTTTAAAAATGAAAATAGTGACGGCTCTCTTGTCTCCAGGAATACAGTAAGAAACGATGGTAACTTTAACCACATTTAACAGTACATTAGCAACATGCTAACGAAGCATTTAAAAAGACAATTTACAAATATCACTATTTTATACAAATATTTGTCAGTTATTATCGCTCCATCTGCCATTTTTCACTATTGTTCTTGCTTGCTTACCTAGTCTGATGATTCAGCTGTGCACAGCTCCAGACATTAATACTGGCTGCCCTTGTGTAATGCCTTGAACATGGGCTGGCATATGCAAATATTGGAGTCATACATATTAATGATCCCGACTGTTATGTAACAGTCGGTGTTATGTTGAGATTCGCCTGTTTTTCGGAGGTCTTTTAAACAAATGAGATTTACATAAGGAGGAGGAAACAATGGTGTTTGAGACTCACTGTATGTCATTTCCATGTACTGAACTCTTGTTATTCAACTATGCCAAGATAAATTAAATTTTTGATTCCAGGGCACCGTTAAATACTATAGCAGAATCGGAAGTGCCCACACAATCAAACTTCTGTGTTGCTACCAATAAGTTTTGTAGCAGAGTTAAATGACTGTGTTTGATGAATGCAGTCAACATTACTGAAAATGGCTGAACATGTTACTGACCCACTAAACACAGACACGTCCAAAAGACGTCAATTTAACGTCTTTGTCGAACGTTCAAAAGACGTCCACTGAGGAGCGAAAATGAAAGTTTTTACGACATCTTCTGAACGTCCGATATAGACGTTCATGGAACCATCCGTACAAGGTTAAAAACTAGTTTATATATGGTCATTGTGGACGTATTTTCAACACCTTATAAGGTCTCATTTGGACATTGTTTATACTGTTTCTGGACAAAATAAACACTCTCAGGATGCATTATATTAAAACATGTTTATTTCAATGTAATTTCCATTTGTAATTGCGAAAATCATGAATATAAAAGAAACAACTCAAAATACAGAGGATAATTAAGTAACGACAAACAGTTTGGATTTAGTTGGGTCAGTGTTAATAGAGAGTCTGGCAGGTGGAAATGGAACTGACTTTTGTCAAGGTTTTCACAACATCTGTCATGATTCTCTGTCTTCACAAACTGCCCTGAAACACAATTCAAATATAAACAATTATAAATAAAAACAATGCTCATTTCGGCCCCAGTGGTGAACATATGGTCAGAAAATTACACCAAACTGAAATTTAGTATTTTGTGAATTATATTTTTTGGTGGCCTTTCACAAGCTCACGTGAGCGGCAAGAATACCAGATATAGCTTAGAAAATATGAAATAGCCTATTATTGTGATGTTACGTGTTAGGCTAAGTGCCTAACTTAAATAAAATGTAAATTCATCCCCCGCATTTTTTGCATGACCTGTCGTTTTATTCTAAACTAAATTGAGGCAATCTAAATATTATTGAGTGCTCACTCTCATGTAATATGTTTCATTCATACTGGAAGCCCGGGGGCGCTCTCTCGCAGAATGTCCAAAACAGTTTCGTAGAAGTAATTCAGGTATTCGCTGTAGCTGCAGCAGCTAAATAAAATGCAGAAACGTATTGTCTGATGAAACGAAGACAAACACACAATTGCGACAAGATATGGTTTATTTGTGTTTTTCATGGCAACTCCATGTATTTGTTGACAGTATATGAATAATGCAATGCTAATTGACAACCATATTAATGTTTTTGAAAGAAGTCTCTATGCTCGCCTAAGCTGCATTTATTTAATAAAAAATAATAAAAAGTAAAAACAGTAATATTGCAAAATATTATTACAAATTAAAATAACTGTGTGAACATACTTTAAAATGTAATTTATTCCTGTGATCCAAAGCTGAATTTTCAGCATCATTACTCCAGTCTTTAGTGTCACATGATCCTTCAGAAATCTTTCTAATATGCTGATTTGCTTGTGGAAACCAAGATACATTTTTTTTTGTTGTTGTTGTTGTTTTTGTCAGGATTCTTTGATGAATAGAAAGTTCAATGAACAGCATTTATTTGCATTTATTGTCACTGTTACTTTGATAAATTTAATGCATCCTGAATAAAAGTATTAATATTTAAGTCTCTTTTTTTATCTTACCACAAATGTTTGAATGGTATCATGGTTTCCACAAAAATATGAAGCAGCACAACTGTTTTCAACATTTATAATAATCAGAAATGTTTCTTGAGCAGCAATTCAGCACATTAGAATGATTTCTGAATGATCATGTGAAGACTAGAGTAATGATGTTTAAAATTCAAATTTGATCACAGGAATAAATTACATTTTACAATATAGTCACATAGAAAACAGCTGTTTTAAATTGTAATACTATTTCACAATATTACAGTTTTTACTGCATTTTTTGATTAAATAAATCCAGCCTTGGTGAGCAGAAGAAACATATTTCAATTGTGCAATTACAATTGTAATGTTTACAAACTTTTGATAGGTACTGTATTTTCTGCCTTATTCTGTGATCTTTTTTTTTTTTTTTTTATATATATATATTGTATAAAATCCATGAGGACTTAATGCACAAGTGTTTGTAGTACATAAACCAATCATAAAATTGTTATATATTAGATATTCATTATTGTTCAGCAGTGTATTTGATTTCTTATTAAAGAGCAAAAGAGAAGAAAAGAAAAAAATAAAATCTATCTATTAGACAAAGGTCAGATAAAAACTGGTATTACACCCCACATATCTGTCCCCCCTCACTTCTGAAATGATGGCTACGCCCCTGCTTTTAGGATTTGCAAAATTTGTCTCAGACAACCAAATCGTGGCCAAAATCACACAAGTGTGCACACGCCTTAATACATAACAATATAAATCTTTAGTAAAATTAAACATTTGTCTGGCAAAGCGATGAATAAAAATACATTTATAATGCTTACCTTTTCCTTTGCACCCGTCCGCGTCTGGCAGATGATTAGAGATTTGAATTGTGGGTTGAATTTGAAATGGGTGTGTCAAAGGCTGTTCCAATGGACTACTTGCACTGAGCCTCGTGACACACATCTGGTTTGATATGAAGAGTTCAGATGCAAAACCCTCTAAATCCATCAGACTTCTTTTCTTTAAAATGAGCATTTTTTACCAGGCTTTTACGATCAAGTTCAGGAGTTTCATTTTAAAGGTAATGATAAGGTTATTAGCTAGTGAATAAAATAACTTTTTTTCAAAAATGTCACTCTAGACAATTTATTGGTTTTTAACGAGTTAGATTTTCTTTTGCGTCAAAACCAGCTAAATCCACTTGTGCTTTTTTTGCAAAAACCTCTAAATCCACCTATTTGGGACAAGACATGGTAAATAGTTGAAAAATCACTAAAGATGCAACTAAAAACCCTGAAAAAGATGAGAGCACTTATCACTTAAAAACTAAACAGTAGACAAACCTCTTTACACAGGGATCTAACACGTCTCTTCTATTCAGCCTCCACTTTTTGCCTCCTCCGTTTATATGGCACAGCTTCCATATGAGACAGAAGAATAGCATCTTGTTTGACTTTGTTTTTGGCGAAATAGAAATAACGTTTTCTTCTGCCATTCAATATTAGTAGGACAGGCTGATCCATTTCATCGTACTCCATCTTTTATTTTAAAAATCTCAATCTGAATCTGACTCTAAAAAAATCTCCTCAGCGCGCCGCTATATTGAAACCGCTCGGAATCATATGATTCGATTCGCGCCTTCTGATTGGTTCTCGGAATATAGCGGCTTTTGCTGCCAAAGGGAAGTGGCGTCTAGAGGCTTTTGCCAACAAACCGCTATTTCTGAATGGGCTGACGCTGCGATTTAGAGGATTTGAAGCACGTGATTTGTTGAACGTGTACTACGTGCCGTAAGCATTCGTTCAATGTCATTATCTCATTTTTGACAGAGATGGCGTTTAGCGGCTTTTGCATCTGAACTCTTCATATATTACGGCTCAGTTGTTTCCGGTTATATCTATTTTCAATGGGCTGTTATCACATAGCTTACTAAACGCCTACTTAAAACTGAGAGTCCTCGGGATGATTTTAAATTACAGACATATTCAGAGACAGGAAAAGAGATATTCAGATGATTACCATGTACAGTCCTTTCCAAACTCAACAGAACTTTAAAGGGTTAGTTCACCCAAAAATGAAAATTCTGTCATTTATTACTTACTGTAATGATTCATCACAAGAGCTGGGATCCATTTGCATGCTTTATTAATACAATAACGTAGTCAGACAGGCTGGGTCAAACAGGGGCAGACAGGGACAGCAGGGACAGGCAGAATCAAGGTCAGAATACAGGCAGAGGTCAGGTCAGGCAGATATCACTCACAAAACAGTAGACAAGGCAAGGGTCAAGACAGGCGGCGATGGTTCGTAAACGGGAGACAACAGGTTCAGCAACAGGCAATCAGACGGGATAAGAATGCTCAGAAATGTTCACCATGGCAATACAAGACTTCGCAAAGCATGAGTGGGGATGAGAGTCTTTTATAGTCCAGGTTATGGGCAACAGCTGGCGGGATAATCAGTCCGAGGCACGGGATTGTGGGAAATGTAGTGATGTGTGTGTGTGTGTGTCAGTATTCTGGTGAGGGCTCCCTCCGATGGCCAGAAGAGGGAATCACGGAGTTCGTCTCTGTGACACTTACCCTCATGCCGTTCCACACCCGTAAGATCTTCGTTAATCTTCGGAACACAAATTAAGATATTTTGGTAATGCTTTAGATTACAGCCTGGAAAGTACTGTGTAATTACAACAAATTTACAGTGTAACTTTCAATAATTATAGTGTAACTATACAGTAAGTAGGCCTATGTGTAAGTATAGGGGAACAATATGTAAAGTATTGGGAATAAAGGGGTAACAACCAGGAAAATAACAAATTATTTATACTGTAAATATTTTATAACTAAGGGGTACTTATGACATATAACTAAGGGGTAAATATGACATTACGGGCCGTAAATTAAAGTGGAGCTTGTTACCCTCTTATTTCATGTAGTTACAGGGTAAGTATGACATTACGGGCCGTAAATTAAAGTGGAGCTTGTTACCCTCTTATTTCATGTAGTTGGATAAGTAATTAATTAAAAATAAATAAATAAATAAATAAATAAAAAAACGAAAACAGTCATATCACTTGGAAAACTTTATTTGAAAAACAACTTATTTCAAAACGGATTTAAAGTTGCAACACTTCTTATTTGTTTCTCTTGCTTGGCTTCCTACTCCTCTTGTTCCTCTTTTTCTTTCTTTCCACTGATGAATCCCATGAATAAGAGGGAATCCCATTTGCTATTCTGTATTATAAGAAAATACAGTACACCCGGAAATGTGCTCACTGTTTACTCATCTTTTAGGGTACATGCCATCTGAGATGTATACAACTTTCCTTCTTAAGATGAACACAAAAAGGATTTTAGGAAAAAAAAAAAAATCATCTGGGACTGCTTTATAATGCAAGCTCACGTGTTCCTAAAAGTCGAAGCATCAAACAGCACATACAGCAATAACTACAGTAATCCATACGACCCCAATGGATGAATCGATGTCTTCTGAAGTAAAACGATACGTATTTGTAAGAAAAATACCAAATATTTGAATATTTTTAAAACTTTCGACCAACTGTCTCCTGCTCGTGCATGCGATGGTTGAGAGTTCATGCTTGACGTAACTTGAAGCGTGACGTAAGCGTGCCGAGAAACTCATGCAGATGTTGGATGCCGTCAGTTTTTTTTTTAGTAATGCTCACAACAAAATACACAGAATAACAGATAATGAGAATGAGAAAAAAACAAGACAGAATAACAGAGACGGCAGTTCTCGCGCGAATTTCACACAAATCTCCCGCGAGAATGTCATGAAAGCTTCACGTTGCTCATTAATATGCTTCGTCAAACGCAAAGTCGACTCTCATGCAGGCGCTGGTGATAGTTGGTCAGAAGCGAAAAGATGAATAGCCTAAACCATGAGAAAATTTCGGGGTGTACTGTATTTTCTTATAATACAGAACAGCAATGAGATTCCTTCTTAAGATTCATCAGTTGAGAAACAAGAGGAGGAGGAAGCCAAGCAAGAAACAACAACAACCAAAGAACGGACAAAACTTGTTACTTTCTGTCAGGAAAGTAACTCTTTAGAGTTTGAAATGAAAAGTTGATTTTAAAAAATGAATAATAAGTGTTGTAGACCTGTTTTTAATAAAGTAGTTTTTCAAATAAAGGTTTCGGAGTCAGTGATATCAGATTGTTTGCATTTTATTAATTACTTACCCTGTAACATGAAACAAGAGTGTAACAAGCTCCACTTTAATTTTACGGCCCGTAATGTCATATTTACCCTGTAACTACATGAAATAAGAGGGTAACAAGCTCCACTTTAATTTACGGCCCGTATGTCATACTTACCCCCTTAGTTATATGTCATACATACCCCTTAGTTATAAAATATTTACAGTATACATAATTAGTTATTTTCCTGGTTGTTACCCCTTTATTCCCAATACTTTACATATTGTTCCCCTATACTTACACATACTTACTGTATAGATACACTATAGTTATTGAAAGTTACGCTGTAAATTTTTTGTAATTACGCAGTACTTTCCGGGCTGTAATCTAAAGCGTTACCGATATTTTTGTTGAAATCTGATGGCTCTGTGAGGCCTGCATAGGGAGCAATGACATTTCCTCTCTCAAGATCCATAAAGGTACTAAAAACATATCTAAATCAGTTCATGTGAGTACAGTGGTTCAATATTAATATTATACAGCGGCGAGAATATTTTTGGTGCGCCAAAAAAAAACAAAATAACGACATCAGTCGTGATGGAATCAGCTGTGTCGAAACAGCGTGTCGAATCAGCTGTTCGGAGTGCCAAAGTCACGTGATTTCAGCTGTCTGGCAGTTCTGTCTGTCTGATCCTAATCATGATCTCGATACTCTGATCTCATCTCTGTCTGTCAAGTCTGTCCTGCCTGCAGTGTTCTGAAATCTGCCATCAGTAAATAAGCCGTTGCCTGTTTCTGTTTGGCTGCATCAAAAATGTCTGTTCATCGCTGTGTATGAATCAGTCCCTGCCAGAAAAACTGCGATTATGCGATCGCCTGATTTGGACTGCATAATCAGCCAAAGTCCGCATATGTTATCCTGTCGCATTTTGTCAATGATATCTGCCGCATTTTCGCCACTGATAAATTGCCCATGTTCAGCAAGCTACGATATGCGTGGCCTAGCATCTCTGCCATAATCCCTGTTTGCCACTGTTTGCAAAACCAGTGCACATATATCTTAGCTACGAAAGTCTGACACACAAGTAAAGCGCCATTATTTCCCCCCTATTGCCATGGGAACCTTACCTGAAGTGACGTAATTACGCGACGTGAACATCATCTGCAAACCATGAAGACCATGACCAACAGAACCTGTGGCTGCTGTCCAGTCCGGCACGTTTTCTTAAAAATGCGATGGAATATTGGCCCGGAATGGAATCATTGCTCATTTGCCAACAAATTAATGTCGCAAAAGACAGCGCGAAGCAGTTTCCCAGTGTGTTCACATGACAGTGAGGGCAAATTATTTTGCACTCCGTGCAACTGCGTGTTGACGCTGGAAAACAACTTTGCACTATTGCCACCGCCAAGGATCTAAAGCAGCAATGGACTGAAGCACACATTTGACTTTATTCATTTGTGCAGAAGTTGTTGAATATTAATAATAATAACTAATAATAATAATAATAAGTTTGTATATAGTGACCCCGTTTCTACAAACTCAGTCATTTCCTTGGTAAAGCTATGAACTTGTATTGACTCAATGTTTTGTAAGTTTGTCCATGTGTTAACTGTAAGGTCTGAAATAAAACGAGGAGGAACGCGACACCTATTCTCCTGATTATAGTATGGCTGCCGCTATAGGAAGAACAGTCACAGAAATGACGGTCTTTACATTAAGGTAGTAGTCTAGTGAGAACAGGGTGTTGGGGGAATCACTTTTTTTTTCTTCTCTTTTTCATCAAACCGTCAAGTTTTTTGCACAGTTCCCGCAATCTTCATCGCATAAAACTGCAAAAGTCCCGCATATTCACAGGTCGCATCTTCATGAGCAAATGTGCCGCAAAGTCACAGTTGATCTTCATGAGCCCACAAGTCAAGTCACAAAAAAATTCCGATCTTCATGAGCCAAGTCAAGCCACCGTATAATCTTCGTGAGCCAAGTCACATGCCACAGATTTAAATATGTTCCTGAGCCATGTCAATGGATCCAAGTTAAACTTCATTGCTGAGCCATGGAGGCCTCACTGAGTCACAGTTGGATTCTCCCAGAGCCTTTAATGTCATTTATCTCCGCTGATTCACCCAGAGCCTTACGGGTGTGGAACGGTCTTGAGGGCTTCCGTAACTGCCATGACAGAGTTTTCATTTTTGGGTGAACTAACACTTTAAGTTTTAATCCACCATAAACCTTGATTCTGTCACCACAGGGTGTCAGCACTCTACTAGTGATCGCGACGCTGCAGAGTGAGACGCGATGAATAAGATCAGACTGAACATAATATTATAGGCATTTAATTTTAGTCATTATTCTGTGGCATTGCTCGAGGACAACCATTTGTATCCGCACACATTGGCTGCCAAGACACTCCTGACCCAAACCGTAGTTGCGATGGCATTGCATTACTCTTTGACCCGCCAGGACGCCTAGAGTCTTTGGACCTGCCCTGGAGACCTCCTTACCTCCTGACCTGCCAGTAGGTCTCTAAAGTATCCATCCCCCCTCCCCAATTGTTTCATCCACCGCGCGAGGACTACACTCTTACTGGGAGGGGGGCGTTATGTCATAATTACTGTCAGTTCCTGGACTCCAATTCCCATAATCCTCCCTGCCAGTCACATGCACACACTCCACACCAATCACCAATTGCCACATACAGCTCATTATCTGGACTATTTAAGACTCACACACACACCAACTCATTGAGAAGTCTTGTTTCACCCTGTGCACAATTCTGAGCATTATTTACCTGTCTGCCTGCCTGTCTGCCTGTGTGTTTCTGATCCTGTCTGTTCCCCGTGTACGAATCTCTGCCGCCTGCCCTTTGGACCTTTTGGACTGTTTATTGTTTCCTGGTTTTGTGAATGATATCTGCCTGCCCTGATACATTGCCTGTTCCTCGACTACGATTCTGCCTGCTCTCTGCCATACCTGTTTGCCACAGTTTGACCATTGCCTGTCTTACTACGAACTCTGTTCAATAAAAGCCTGCAGATGGATCTTACCTTGAGTCCCGCCACGTTACAATAGCCTTAGTAAAACCATTGTTCGCCTCATAAATATTTGATTATTTACCTATTATATGAAAGTTTATACTGCTGTTTAATCGTCAGCCTGGTTTGTTTGTGCATGTCTTGTACAAACAAGAGAGTGTGTATGCTCTTCTGCTCGTTTAAATTCATTTAAATGTAAATTTAACAGGTATGAAATATGATGACTAAGAGTAAAACACAGCTAATGAGAAGACAAGGACTTGACGGCGGCAGGTTAGTGTGGAAATATATTTATTTATTTATTAGAATGCGCATTTGGAAACGAAATATATTAATAATGCATTTCAGCAGGTTGAAGATAATGTTAATGCAGAGAATATGATTAATTGTTTAAAAAACATTTGGCAGCCCTAACACGTAGTAATAATCTGCGTTTTCACGAGAAGCGCTGAACACTGACCGTAAACGCTCAAGCCGTAATAAGTAGAAGTGCAAGTTGTGCAAGTAGTCCATATAGGCCAGGGTCCCATCCTGTGTAGGCTTTTTGAAATGTCCTCAAACGTACAACAGAATTAAATACATTACATAGAGGATCTATCGCTGTGGTGGTATCTTTAGTCTTTGGTAAAATACAGAAGTAATATCTTCCGTCTTTGCGATTGCTTGCGCCATCACGTTTACCGTCCCTGCGTCATAACCCAATAACGTCTCTGGTGCGAGCGAACGTGTAAATTGATCAAAAGGTTTGTAAATCACACACTGATGTTATGCTTTCTGTATGTCTTAGTGGAAAATTATATTAAAAAGTGACGCAAAAGAACATTCTATAGGTGATTTTGGCCAGGTTGTATTTTGGTATTGTCATTATTTGTTATTCATATATAAAAAAATTATTTAAACACCTAAATAAAATTTCTCACAAAAATACATGTGATATTTACATCTTTTGACTCAGGACACATAGGACTGCTTGTCATTTTCATTTGTATAAAAAAGCTCTTGTGTCGATTTCCTGAACCTGTTTTGCACGTCTTGTAGATGTCCAAGAAAACTCCTAGTCGGACGTTCAAATATTGAACTGCATATCTACATCTAAGAGGGTCCCTATTCAGACGTTCAGATTGACCCAGTTTTGCATGTCCACAGACATCCATAAGGGTCCCTATTTCAGATGTTCAGATTGACCCAGTTTTGCATGTCCACAGATGTTCAAAAGGGGTTCTACTCAGACGTTCAGATATAGAACCTGTTTTTCACATCCACAGATGTCCAAAAGGGGTCCTAGTCAGACGTTCAGATATTGAACCTGTATTGCACATCCAGCAGACGTACAAAAGTGGCTCTGTACTTATGGACTTTATAAAGACATGATCTGAACGTCTCCCTGAACGTTGTGTGTTGCTGGGGAGATTCCTATTTTTTTAAGTCCAGAATTTTTATTCAGAAAGTTTAATTTCAAATAATTTCTTTGAGACTAAGAGGTTGATATAGCCGAGAATGCAAAGGATAATGTAAACCCCTGTACCGATCAACTTTTTTTTCTCAGAAATGTTTTGACTACTGATGGAAACCACAGTGCCAGAGGGAGAATGTTTGTTATATTATGTATGATAGCATAGAACTTTCTGGGTTTTTAATGGAAAGCTAAAGGATAGGACCAGATCTGAAAAATGAATCCTAAAGTGTTTATAATTTCTTCACCTCTAGAAGCAACAAAAGCAAAATTGACATTATTGGTTGAGCCAGATATTGACATGTTGTGCCACTCTAACATGCAAAGCACTGTTTTGAATGTGCCACAGTGTTTACATTCTTCAGAAAAATCAACCTTAAAATGATTTACTGTAATTGTTTCAGACCATTTAACTGAAACAGGAGGATGCATTTTACAATTGAAAAAAAAAAATTACTTTTCCTGACAATTACACAGTCAGACATAAACAGGTTTGCACAGTTTCTTAATTGTACAATTAAAATGAATAAATAAATACATACATATTCACAGTCTACATTAATAACTATTCACAGTGTACATCTTTATTGCAGAGCTTTGTTATAATGAGGTACATTATTGCTAGCTCAGAATGTTATGAGTCCAGATGGCTAGAGTGGCAATAGCAATCAAACACTGTCATCAATGTCTCCACACCCCAAACTAGCACACACAAATGCAATGTAGGCTTTTTGCCTCTTAATGTGGTTGAAATTATAGAGCACAGGTTTATGACAGTGAACTGGCCACATAGGGCATCAAATTAAATTGGGTCCTAAGGGATCAATCATATCAAAGCTTGAGGGTCATCAAGGGAGCATAGCAGTTTTCCTGTGATATAATGGGGTCATTCACTCTACAATGAGCCCACTGATGGGGGTGGTGGATAGTCAGATGGGGATGATATCTAAATTCACTAGAGTAGTGGTGAGGACAGAAATCTCCAAGTGAACACTGCAGAAATAGGGTGTATCTCTATTATGTGCCTAATTCTAAATTTCATTTGTGAATATATTGAAGTGTATGTGTACCCCTTTAGGATTTACCCATTTTACACAACAGTGATCTGGTTACCCAGTGTGCAACGTGACATGAATCTGCTTTATTGTCATCAATTTGTTTTACTGATTTTTTACTTATCAATTTGTTTTACAGTTGGCCCCTTTCAGTTCTGTCATGTGGTGTTACCTTAAAGTGTATGTCCATAAATATTTGACCTAGTATAAATAAGGATCACCAATATTGTGAGAACACATTTTACTATAATAAAAGGTCTTAGATGTGTAAAGATCCAAGTCCTCATTTGGTCTTTGCATCTATGTGAATATTTCACTCGCATATTTCACAGCAAGTGACTTTTGTCCGGTCTGGGTTTGAATTATAAATAAAAGTGCACCATTCTCCATTTACTGATAAACATACTAGAGACACTTTGTAATTTCCAGTTCATTAGAATATTCAGACAGCATTCATTAGTTGACCAGTTGTCAGTCTTGATCAGGGATAGGCAATTCAGATCCTGGAGAGCCACTGTCCTGCAAAGTTGAAGTCCATCACTAATCAATTGTTAGGAATGGCACTAAACTCTGCACAACAGTGGGCCTCCTAACCGGAATTGCCCATCCCTGGTCAGGTGGACCAGTGCCACCCTGTGCCTGTCCCACTACATGGAAATATCCACAAACTAGTTTTAACATGGAATGGCATACAGAGAGATTTTGTTTGACCACTAAGAAAAAAGAGTCAAGAACAATGCAGTGCTTGACCTCCTCAAGGACATGGCAGGGGACACACAGCTTGCTGCAGGTAAAGCACTTTAGGAAAAGAGAGCCACTGGTGCGGTTAATACAAAAAAAAAAAAAAAAAAAAAAAAAAATGGAGAAAAAAAGATGAAAGCACTCTAAAAGCCGATGATGATGACTTCTAAAAATAGCAGAAATAAAAGCGTGACATGTGGTGGGCTAATCTAGCAGGCTGCTTCAAGAAGAAGGATTGCGGTTTGGAGGTAGTGTTTATTTGGTTAAATCACAGTGATTATAGCTGCTGACAAGAACATATCAGTTAATGTTCCAGCCAGCTAACAGCTAATTCTGAAGCCTATAAACTATGAATATTTTTTTTTTTTTTTTCTGAGAAAATTGTTATTTCAGGCATACCTACATGAATTGCGTGAAGGGAGCTGTATCCTGTGTATGTTCTATTAAGTTTGGGATTTATTCTTTTAAGACAATTTTATAGGACTTTTTTTATTAATGGATTTTTTTTTAACAATTATCCTTTAGTTATAAGTAACAGTATTTGTTTGGACAAAAATCTGTGTCGTGCAAGATACGGCCCTTTCTCCAAGAAGACAAAGACTTTATTATTTTAAAGATAAAACACTTTAGCAGATCTATGCATTTAAAACCTAAAGTGCCAATCAGCCAATCAGCAATGGCATGACAAAATTTATTTGCTGCTTTAGATTAGTTCAGATTAAATGTCATGTCATATTAAACTTTATTTGAATTAAAATTTCAGTTTAGTCGTGTGCCGCTTTTGAAAATACATATGTTCTAATCCAGCTTTACAAAGAATAGTGACTACCAAATCCCCCAGTGAGCAAGCCAAATGTGACAGTGCCAAAGAAATCTTGTGTATATGAAGATAAGACTCAGCTGGTGAAGCCCTCCAAAAACTGAATACTGGTAAAATATAAATATTTGTAATTTATATGTTGCTTGGAAAAAAAGAAAGTATTTTGTCAGAACACACAGTTACTGTTGAATGGCCCTCAATGAAGAAGCATTTTACCTGAATTTACAGCTTCTACCAACAGGGGCAGACTGCCAAAACAAACCAGCCAAACTTTGGTCTCACAATTTATCTCACTGAATATCTTCAGTCATTCAGAAATATATCAGATTACAGAAGAGAAATTAGTTGTGAGACGTGTTTTATCTTGATTTTAATCTGTATGAATTTTCTAACAGATCATTATCACTTCAACATAATAACATGCTTAACAGAACTCCAACAGAAGATATCCTTTCTTCTAAAGTGAGCTGAGAATAAATCTTGCCATCCTACGCCTCCTCCTCAAAGAAGTGTTGCCAAAGACATAAGGGCTCCCCTCTAGGCAAGCTGCCAAAGAACAGAAGCTCAGAAAAAGTACTTCCCACACCTAATAGGCATCCAGGCAATCAGATGGAAATCGCATGTTCTCACATGAGGTAGGATTCATTTCGGAGACCTTAGCATAAGAGGGGAGCCTATTTCAAAGGCTGATATGCTGAATGTTGCCAGTCATTTCTCTGAGAGCAGTGCTGTGTAAATATATTGCACTTACCTAAATCTCATTAAGATGAAGAAAGATGGCTCAATTATGCTCTCTGAAATATTATTACTGAAGCCATATGTATGCAAAGAGCAATACTGAGGCTCCATGAGAGACTGTACAGACTAATTCAGCACACTGGCAGCTGACACAAGCAAGTTTTCATGGGAAAAATGAAGCTTATTAATGCAGTCACGAAGCCAGTCATGAATTAGTGTGACAGAGTGAGCTGAAGAGGAGGTAACCTTGTCAGACATGACAGTGTGACATACAGCTGAATTATGAGTCATATGCTCTGATCATGTGTGTCCACACAGAAATGGGGGTAATCACATGCTACATGAATCTGTTCCATAGTTAGCACCACCTATCAGCAAATGGAAAAATATAAACATGGTGAAATGCTTGCATCCATAATCTGGTAGATTTGGAGAGGTGTATGGATGTATGGATGCCCCCCATAAAATTGCCTTAGTATATAGCAAAATGCTCACATTATAAGCAAATATCAATTTGCAATTACAATTTAAAGCTTTAATTATTCTAGAAAAGGCATAAAGTACAACAAGAGTGACTTTTACCATGCAAAAATGGACTTGAAAAATAACCTGGAAATAATTGTGTGGTGCTACTCTTGAATTCTTTTTGTGATCAAGGTTGGTTAAAACGGTAACACTTTAGAATACTGATCCATCATTAATGAATAACTACACAGGAACAAATGAATAATGCATTATTAACACTCTAGTAACTACTATTAACTAACAAGTAACTCTGATGAATGAATTAGTAAGTAATAGTGCTCAGTTGTAGGTGGTAGTTCACTATTAACTAATCAGTAACTACTGTTTTTTCATACCTCTAAGATAACTACTAAGAACTACTATATACAGGTTCATAATTAACATGAATGATGCATAATGTATAATTAATTCTAAAGTAAAGGCCTTGGTAAACCACTAGTAATGACTGAAGTATTACTAAATACTTAATAAAGAATTACTAATTATTTGGATCAGTATTCTAAAGTGAAAAACATGATAACTCTCTAGTAACTACTGAAGTCATTGTAAACTTTTGATGTTTTTGTATGTTTTTGTACAGTAATTCCTTATGATATATTTGGTAACACTTAAGTAATTACTAGTGGGTTACCATGATCTTCACTTTAGAATACTGATCCAAATAATTAGTAGTTCCTTTAGAAGGATGTAGTAACACTTGAGTAATTACTAGTGGGTTACTATGATCTTCACTTTAGAATACTGATCCAAAAAAGTAGTAGTTACTTTAGAGTTATATAGTAACTCTTGAGTTATTACTATCCAATACTTTACAAAAACCTCAAAAGTTTACAGTGACTTCAGTAGTTACTAGAGAGTTATCATGTTTTTCACTTTAGAATACTGATCCAAATAATTAGTAATTCCTTCTTAGGTATTTGGTAATACTTCACTCATTACTAGTGGTTTACCAAAGCCTTTACTATGGAATTAATTATACATTATTCATTATTCACATTAATTACGAACCTGTATATAGTAGTTCTTAGTAGTTCTCTGGGAGGTATGAAAAAAACAGTAGTTACTGATTAGTTAATAGTGAACTTCCACCTTCAGCTGAGCACTATTACTTACTAATTCATTCATCAGAGTTACTTGTTAGTTAATAGTAGTTACTAGAGTGTTAATAATGCATTACTCATTTGTTCCTGTGTAGTTATTCATTAATGAAGGATCAGTATTCTAAAGTGTTACCGTTAAAACATACTCGCTTTATACCTGTTTCTGTATTTAAAATGAGTTGCTCTGTGTCATGGTTGTTATGGTGTAGGTTGTATTTTTTCATTAACACAATTACATATGAGTCTGTAAAAAATCAGACTCTTTTGAAGCCAACACAATATGGACAGTGAATATAATTGCACATGGTAATGAAACAGCACCTTCAGATCTGCTCCTCAGTCAGCAGTGTTTAAAATGTTGGCTGTTGTTGCCCATTAAAAGCTCACTAATTCAATTCAGAGGAAAAAACAAATTTACTTGGAAAAAAAGGTTAAAAGCAACATTCTGCTGAAAGACTTAACTGAAATGAAGCAAGGTCAGAGCAAACAAAAGTTGGCAATGAAAATAAATTAATTGCCCTGAAAAAAAGAATAGTTAAATTGAAAGTTGATCAGAGTGACCTCAAGAAAAGAACAGCCTTGATTAAAAATGTAATTCATTTGGCAGCATTATTTTATTATTTTTAGGCCCTGATTTATTTTTATATGGTTAACAGGCTTTTTATATTATTTATTTGTCTCCTAGTAATGCCATAGATAAAATGTTCCTACGACTGTACCTGATGGTATGTAGCTGTAATTTCTGGCAAGTGCATATATTTTGGCAATGGCAATGAAAGGCACTCTCGTAAGATTACACTGTTTCTACTTGCTAAAGGGCAGTACTGGTGAGACAAGACTTCTTCAGATTTGACCTTGAGAAACAGGTTGTGCTATGGTCAGACGGACTAATGTTTTGCACCATGTTAATAAGTAATTGGTAATGTTATTAGGTCAGAACTCTGAGTGGGAGAGGATTAGTTATTCCAGAACTAACAAGATGGAGAGACAGAAGGGCAATTATTCTCTGTGTCACTGATAAATTAGAACCGAATAGATGATCCAGATAATCAAATATGTAATGTTACTCTGTAATCACAGAATTAATAAAAAAAAAAAAAAAATTATGTAATTTTATAACCTCCCCCTTACCATAACAGTATTGACTGCATGTAGATATGTATATAGTATGTAGATATGCATTCTGCATTTTTAATGATTTACCACAGCAGGGTTTTTTTTTTTTTTTTTTTGCAGATTTCTGAAATTATTTTTAGAAATACATACATACATGCATTTTGTCATGTTTAGATTCCAGTTTAATTTCCTTGTTCTTATTTTCATGTTTTAGGAGCTGTTTACACAACACTATTTTCAACTAAAAATGGAAAACTTTTTATGCACCTTGGCCATTCATTTTGATGACTACATCATTTTGGGGGAGCCTAAAAATGCAAACTTCTGAAAACAGCTATCAAAGTGCAAGTTTTTAAAAACAATACTGTTATCGTCTCTGTGTGAACTACAAAGACACAAAGTTGTGAAAGTTGTCTATAGACATGCACGAGTACTTGACAACCAAAATGACAATAGTGGACTACAGGACTGTGTTTGTGCTGCACAAGATGCAGAGTTTATTAAAGCTTCTCCAGCAAATGGTAGATTTACTGCACCACTACTACAACATGCCAAATTTTAACATTGCCAACTAATTCTAATTCTGACCTTGCCAGCTACTGGCCTGGCATGCATGATGCAGCATTTTTAGTCATTTTAGCAGATCCGTGTGAACAGGAATCATTTTGACAATGTTGTTGCCTGACAACATTGACAACTTTTCAAAAACGTTAAGTACGTTGTTGTCATGTAAATGTACCTTTCCTGTTTCCTTTGTTTCCATTGCTAGTATGTTTCCTTGGTTACTCATTATGATTACCTGTGTCTTGTTTTCTTCTTCGTTTACCTGTGTATTTATGATCTCAGTTCAGTATCTGGTATTGTCTTTGCATTATGTGTGAAGTTGTCACGTTACTCGCTACCTTATGGATTACCTTCATTGTGTTGTGTTGTGTTGCGTTGTGTTATGTTAAATAAAGTGATAAAGTGTTAAGCTGCAGATAGATCTTTATCTCCTCTTCCTGGCTTGACCCCACCATGACACGTTTAATAATGCATAATAATAATAATATATATATATATATATATATATATATATATATATATATATATATAGTGGGTACGGAAAGTATTCAGACCCCCTTCAATTTTTCACTCTTTGTTATATTGCAGCCATTTGCTAAAATCATTTAAGTTCATTTTTTTTTTCTCATTAATGTACACACAGCACCCCATATTGACAGAAAAACAGATTTATTAAAAAAGAAAAACTGAAATATCACATGGTCCTAAATATTCAGACCCTTTGCTGTGACACTCATATATTTAACTCAGGTGCTGTCCATTTCTTCTGATCATCCTTGAGATGGTTCTACACCTTCATTTGAGTCCAGCTGTGTTTGATTATACTGATTGGACTTGAGTAGGAAAGCCACCTGACTATATAAGACCTTACAGCTCACAGTGCATGTCAGAGCAAATGAGAATCATGAGGTCAAATGAACTGCCTGAAGAGCTCAGAGACAGAATTGTGGGCAAGGCACAGATCTGGCCAGGGTTACAAAAAAATTTCTGATGCACTTAAGGTTCCTAAGAGCACAGTGGCCTCCATAATCCTTAAATGGAAGACGTTTGGGATGACCAGAACCCTTCCTAGAGCTGGCAGTCTGGCCAAACTGAGCTATCGGGGTAGAAGAGCCTTGGTGAGAGAGGTAAAGAAGAACCCAAAGATCACTGTGGCTGAGCTCCAGAGATGCAGTTGGGAGATGGGAGAAAGTTGTAGAAAGTCGACCATCACTGCAGCCCTCCACCAGTCGGGGCTTTATGGCAGAGTGGCCCAACGGAAGCCTCTCCTCAGTGCAAGACACATGAAAGCCCGCATGGAGTTTGCCAAGATGGTGAGAAATAAGATTCTCTGATCTGATGAGACCAAGATAGAACTTTTTGGCCTTAATTCTTAGCAGTATGTGTTGGGAAAACCAGGCACTGCTCATCACCTGTCCAATACAGTCCCAACAGTGAAGCATGGTGGTGGCAGCATCATGCTGTGGGGGGTTTTTCAGCTGCAGGGACAGGACGACTGGTTGCAATTGAGGGAAAGATGAATGTGGCCAAGTACAGGGATAACCTGGATGAAAACCTTCTCCAGACTGCTCAGGACCTCAGACTGGGCCGAAGGTTTACCTTCCAACAAGACAATGACCCTAAGCACACAGCTAAAATAACGAAGGAGTAGCTTTACAACAACTCCGTGACTGTTCTTGAACGGCCCAGCCAGAGCCCTGACTTAAACCAAATTGAGCATCTCTGGAGAGATCTAAAATTGGCTGTCCACCAACGTTTACCATCCAACCTGACAGAACTGGAGAGGATCTGCAAGGAGGAATGGCAGAGGATCCCCAAATCCAGGTGTGAAAAACTTGTTGCATCTTTCCCAAAAAGACTCATGGCTGTATTAGATCAAAGGGGTGCTTCTACTAAATACTGAGTAAAGGGTCTGAATACTTAGGATCATGTGATATTTCAGTTTTTCTTTTTTAATAAATCTGCAAAAATGTCAACAATTCTGTGTTTTTCTGTCAATATGGAGTGCTGTGTGTACATTAATGAGGGGGAAAAAAATTAACTTTAGCAAATGGCTGCAATATAACAAAGAGTGGAAAATTTAAGGGGGTCTGAATACTTTCTGTACCCACTGTATATATATATATATATATATATATATATATATATATATATATATATATAAAATAGTGAATAGCTGATTCAGTACCTACTTTTAATTCTACATTTTTACATTATTATTTACATTATTTTCCTGGTGATTACTTTAAATATGCTTTAAAATAAAATGTATTGTATAAAGAGCTATAAAAATAAAGGTGACTTGACTTTAAAAAAATTATCTGGTAACTATTTAATTATATGTTTTTGTTTGTCTATATATTAGTAGTACAAAGAGTAGGTACAAGGCTTGTAATTCAATTGGTCATAATAATAAAATGGTCATAATAATATCTATTAAATTGTATTACTAGAACTTGAGATGGCACAATGCAGTTGTTAATTTTTATTAAACATATTCTTTGCCTGATACTTTTAAAATCCTATAAATTCATCAAAGTGGTAAAGACATTCAATTCATAGAAATGACCCAGTCAAAATGATGAAATAAAGTAATGACAGATCTTTTCTTCCTTATTGTGATGTATGTCCAAGTGTAATAGATTAACAAAAAAGAAAGATTCAGGGCAGTGTCTTGGATCTATGCATCATTTGTTGATTAGATTTTGAGATGTGGGTGTTGCACTCAAACGTGAATGTAGATGAATGCAAGCTTGCAGGGGCGGGGTTTACACGGAATAAAGTCTGTTATTGTCACTTGAGGGTTCACTCATGACATTTTGATTAAACATTGTGAAACATTAGACACAGTGTTACATTGATCAAGCAACTGATTAAAAGTAAACAATTAGATGTTTTAAAGGTATTTTCTGCAACCTGGTTTCTAGACCACATGGCAACACATTTGTGTCTGTGTTCACATGCTAAGGCTTTTATGCTTAATGGAACCTGCACACAACTACTTGTGAAAAGAAAGAGAGGCCTGGTGCCAAGATGGGGGCAGAAGACAAACATGTGACTTTGGACTCAGACACACTCATACATGTCAGATACAGATACTCCACATCCGCACAGCAGGACGTGGACATATAGTAAGACAGATTTCTATTGAAATTAAAAAAAGTTAAAAATGAAAAGGATATAATTGGGTTCATTGAATTCATTTCATGATCTAACATTAGAGCAGAAAATGAGGTGATAATCTGATTCAAATTATACCTTTTCATGGTGTAATATGAATCCATTGACACCTTTAATGTGATGCAGTTTAATCATTTGATGATGTGAAAATAACATGAATATGAGGAAAGAAACTATTACAAGTGCAGATAATTATAGGTTCATTCTAGTGTCGATTGTGTCCTCGTGACTTAATGATATAACATTCATAAATGTATTATGTAATGCAAGGAGTTAAAAATATTTATTTTTAAATATTTGTTTATTATTTCAATATCGTCATTTGGGTTATGTTGGGTTTCTTCTGTTTCAGCATTTCATTCAAAAGATACATCTTTTTGTTGTTGTTTTTGGCACAATGCACAAAACTACTGACTGAATAATGTGGTGTCGTAAGATGATATTGCTAGTTAAAGCCATAATTACAAATTTTTATTAATTTCTCAGGTATTACTTCAGTTTTTACAATGACCTCAACTCAGAAACCTTTTTAATGTAATAGGACTGGCGGCATGTTTTTTCGATCATAATGTGTGATTAAGGCACACTGAATCTGAGTGATAGCCTACTATCAGAATTTATTCAGTAATCTTTTGACTATAAAATAATATAATACAATGGTAATATTAGCCTACGTATGTAAAGCTTTAGGGTTAGGTTTATGATTACAAACAATAACAGATACGTACAGTAACTATAAGACACAATAACTAACTATATAAATATTGGTATTTTACAAGCCTGTAACTGTGTATTTAGGATTGGAGGTAATAGTGAATGAACACTTGAAAAGACTTGTGGTCCTATGGTGGTTCCCTGTGTGTCTGCATGGTTCCCATTCAGTCGGTCACGTTCGACGTAAGTCGGGCAGGCCGACAAATAGGAATCTCGCTAGAGAGGCCAATCTGCTTTGAGTGTAACTAAATGAGCCAATGCACATTTGCATGCAATCATATGCAGCAGCTGCTCACCTCGCAGCATGGGTATTTAATGAGCAGCAGGTGTGTTGCATCTTCAGCTTTTCACTTCGGAACCAAACAGATGCATCTGTGTTTCTGCAAGCAAGTATCTTCTGAGACGAGTCCAGCTCTTCAAACTTCTCTTTTTCCAAGTGCGAGCGGACAGCATAGCAGCGGGGTCAAGTCCTCTCTTTCTTTTGATTGTTTTTCTCTTTTTTTTGCCTTATTTGAGAAAAAAGCTGTTCCCAGCTGTAAAAGGCTGTTTTCATGGCTGGTAAACAGTGCGCTTTTGAGCGCTGAATAGCTGTTTTCACAGCTGGTAAGAGCAGCGTCTTCAAAGAGAGGAGAGCACACGACAGACTGCACACAATCCCTGTCTGTGTTGCCGCGGCCGTTCTCCTGCGTGCTTCAGCACTTTTAAAGAGCAAGTCCCTGAAAGAGCTTACACAAGTAGAGATTGCATCTTTTTAAAGATGACATTCTATTTGTGTATTTCTAGATGTGGTCGTTACCTGGCACCGAGGGATGGGCACAATCGCTGTGTCGCTTGCCTGGGCTTAAAGCACTCTGAGGCAGCGTTCGTGGATGAGTCATGCACCCATTGTGGGAAGATGACCATCTCGGAGTTGTTACAGTTCCTGCAAAGGGGCGGAGTCCCAGTGCCGCTGCCTTGTTCCAATCCTCCTCAGAGGGTTGCTTCAGGCAGTGGTACCGGTGATCTGAGGATTACAGTGAGCCAACGGGGAACCAACCCCCTGGGAACCCTCACTTCTCCTGCACTCCACAGCCAGTAGAGCTGCCGGGGGAGTGCAGTGGGCCATCTCAAAGTTGTGCACCATCCGTATCCTTTGGAGCTCCACCCGATGACCGGATGTTGATAGCTGCATCGGAGGGTGAGCCAGATTTCTCTGGAGATGACAAGTTGGCGCAGTTGCCTCCTTCGGGAACGGTAGCTGTGCCCGATTCAGATCCAGAAATGATGGCTATGCTCCACCATGTCCCGAGCCCTCGTGGTTGGATGATTGGTATCTCAGGGTGATGCGTGCTGGTTCTTAGCCACCCGCCCCGGTTCCTTTCTTCCCAGAGTTGCATGAAGAGCTCACCAGTACATGGACGGCACCTTTTACTGCCTGAAAACCGTTCCGGTGGGTCCTCCTCCCTCACCACCCTTGATGGCGGTGGGGTGAAGGGTTATATGAGCACCCCCCTGTGGAACTCTACTTAGTGGGGGGAGCCGTCTCTCCCTTCCAGGGCCTGTAAGCGCTCATCTGATCTTACTGACAGGGCTTACCAGGCCTGCGGGGAAGCCGCTTCCACCCTACATGCTATGGCGTTGTTGCAGGTCCATCAGGCTAAGGCACTGAAGGACCTGCACGAGAGTGGTCACAATCCACAAGTTCTCCAGGAACTTCGTGCTGCAACGGACCTCGCGCTTAGAGCGACGAAGGTTACAGCGCGTTCAGAGGGTCATGCGATGTCCACTATAGTGGTCCAGGAAGGCCATCTCTGGCTGTGTCTGGCCGACATGAGGGATACCGACAAAGTCAGGTTTCTTAATTCGCCCGTGTCCCAGACCGGCCTCTTCACCGATGCTGTCGAGAACTTTGCCCAGCAGTTCTCGGCTGTACAGAAGTAGTCTGAGGCCATCAGCCACATCCTGCCACAGCGGTCAGCTGCTGCATCCACCCATCCTCCACCGGCAGTGTCTCGGCCTCTCACCCCCGCGCAGCAGCAGCAGCCTCCACCCAAGGACGGGCGACCCGGAGATGGTTGGGACTGCTCTTCAGGATATGGTGACTGCACCACTCCTTCCCCCGGAGGAGGGCCGGGTGGTAAATTCTATGTTTCATTTTGTTTCTGTTCTGCCACTGGCTCAACAGCCAGCGGTACCCAAATTTTCAAAAAAAAGAGCAGTTTCCTTCATCTCCGGGTCCGAAGAGGGCTCGGAGAGTAATGGGAGGAGAAAAACCTCTCCACTCTCATCCCCCTCTTCTATCACCAGCGGGCAGCAGCGAGCAGTTCGAGACGGCAACCAAAGCCTCTCCTGCACCCTCTGTCCAACCATGGAACCAGGTAGGTGTTGCACAGCACACTCAGACCCCGCTACGGGCCGCCTCACAATGAGGGCCTCCATAGCCGCGTCCTATGTTCCACCTCGCTGCCCCACTGTGGGTACGCCTACGGTCCCTTTGATCCCACTTGAACGGTCTCTGCGAGCCTGGTTAGCGCTCCCCAGTCTGTCTCGCTGGCTCATTCGGACCATCAGGCTCGTTTTGAATAGGAGCCTCTACAAGCTACCATTCAAAATGCTCAAGCAGAAACGCATTTTCAAGTGCATCCGTCCCCAAGATTGGTTTGCAGCAATCAACCTGAAGGACGTGTACTTTCATGTCTCGATTCTCCCTCGATACAGGCTGCTCCTCTGCTTTGCGTTCAAGGGTTGAGCATATCAGTACAAGGTCCTGCCCTTCGAGCTGGCCCTGTCTCCCCACGTCTTCATGAAAGTTGTGGAGGGAGCCCTTGTTCCCATGATAGAACAGGGTGTTCACATCCTCAACTATCTTGATGACTGGCTCATTCTAGCTCAGTCTCAGGATCCGTTGTGCAAACACAGGGACCAGGGGTCTCATTTATAAAGCGTGCCCACGCAAAGGCTGTGATCTATAAAAACAAACTTGACGGGAGAATGTGTGCACCTTTAAGCAAACTTTGAGCCGTGCGTACGCACATTCTGGAGATAAAAGTGATATGAATTGAGATAGTAGATGTGCTACTTTCGATCACTTTTCCAGTGACATGCTGCTTTAATGAAAGCGAGGAGCGCTGGGAGCACAATAATTCCTCTTTAAACTAAACTGCAGATATTATGACAAAATATTTTTTCGAGAATGACGATCAGTGATGCACACTTAACTTCGATATTATGGAAGACACTGCTGGATTCGGTGGTCGAACGGTCCGTTGTCCAGTTTGAATAGGTCCAATAATATCTTACTGTACAACCACAGCTGCAGGAGGTGTTAATGTCGTGTGAAGGATCTTCAGACAATTACCATTTGAAGAATATAATTTGAGGAAAACGGTAAGATTTGCATGTTTTCTTTTTAAAATACTTTGTCAGTGACACGCCGAGTCAGACAATTGTATTTACACTGCAATAAATAAGTAGGCCAATCTGTTTCCACTAAAAATAGCCTATAAACTTCCTAAAAGATATGTTCACCTTATCAGCAAAATGAATCAACTCTATTCTAAAACCTTTATCTGAAGTATTTTATACAATTTTGTTTTTATGGATATTTTGATATATTTATTCTAAAACATAAAGAGGATATTGGATGATCTTTATCAATATAATGTGTGGCACAAATGGCATTTATAGTCCATATCTAATATTTTCCAATGTCTTGTACCTTTGACGGTGTTAACCGTGGTGTCACGTGGATGGGAATATGTATGGAAATGATATGCAGATGAGGTTATGCATAGTAAAACTAGGCGTCATAAGCTCCATATATGGTGATTTCGGGGAGGAGACAGGGTGGAGATGCACGTACGCACAATCTTCCGCTGACTGGGATTTATAAAGGGATTTGTGCGCAGGTTCTGGCGTACGCATGGTTTTATAAATCTGATTTTTTTTGTGCGTACGCAGAATCTAGCTTTTGCGCGTACGTACAATTTTAGTAGGGATCCTATGCACAGTTTTATAAATGAGACCCCTGGTGCTCAGTCACCTCAGCCAGTTGGGCCTTCAGGTCAACTGGGAAAAGGGCAAACTCGCCCCTGTGCATCTCTTTTCTCGGTATGGAGTTGGATTCGGTCCATGCTGTGGAGTTCACAGATGCCTCTGCCACCGGCTGGGGTGTCACGTACAATGGGCATGCAGTATCAGGGGTGTGGACGGGTCCCCAACTGCATTGGCATATCAACTGACTCGAGTTGCTAGCAGTACACCTTGCCCTGAGCCGCCTGAAAGAGCCGTTACAGGGCAAGCATGTTCTGGTCCGTACGGACAACACTGCAACCGTTGCGTACATCAACCATCAGGGTGGTCTACGATCCTGTTGCATGTCGCAACTCGCCTGCCATCTCCTCCTTTGGAGTCAGAAGCATCTGAGGTTGCTTCGTGCCATTCATGTCCCCGGTGTGCTCAACCGTGTGGCCGACGAGCTCTCACGAGCTGTGCTGCCGGGAGAGTGGCGACTCCACTCCCAGGTAGTCCAGCTGATTTGGAGAGATTTCGGAGAGGCTCAGGTAGACTTGTTTGCCTCCCCAGAAACCTCCCATTGCCAGTTGTTTTACTCCCTGTCTGAGGGAACACTCGGTACAGATGCATTGGCACACAGCTGGCCCCGGGGCCTTCGCAAATATGCGTTTCCTCCAGTGAGCCTACTTGCACAGACCTTGTGCAAAGTCAGGAAGGACAAGGAGCAGGTCCTGCTAGTTGCACCCTATTGGCCCAACAGGACCTGGTTCCCAGAACTCTCACTCCTCGCGACAGCCCCTCCATGGCGCATTCCTCTAAGGAAGGACCTTCTTTCTCAGAGATGGCGCACCCTTTGCCACCCACGTCCAGACCTCTGAAAACTCCATGTCTGGTCCCTGGACGGGATGCGGAGGTTCTAGGTGACTTACCCCCCGAGGTACTTAACACCATCACTTCGGCACATGCACAGTCTACGAGACGTGCTTACGCCTTGAAGTGGAACCTGTTAATCGAGTGGTGCCCTTCTCGCCGAGAAGACCCCCAAAGATGTTCGATCAGAGTCATGTTTTCTTTCTTGCAGCAAGGGTTGGAGCGTAGGCTGTCTCCCTCCACCCTCAAAGTTCATGCTGCCGCAATTTCAGCATTCCATGACCACATCGATGGCAAGTCTGTTGGTAAGCACGACCTGGTCGTCAGGTTCCTTAGGGGGGCGAGACGGTTAAATCCTCCTCTACCCCCCTCCATACCCACTTGGGTTCTGGGTTGTTGCTAGAGCATTGCTAAGATATTCTAAGTGTTCCAAGTCGCTCCCTCAGTTATAGTATATGGGATTTTTTTTCACTCGCTTTATCGATGACAGGCAAAAAAATAATTTTGTTCAAATCCCTAACCCCACGTATGAGCAATAGTCAAGTCAAGTGTCACATCGATTCAAGGCATCTTTACAGGAAGTCATACTGTTATGTCTATAATTTGCTTTACCATAGAGCAGGTTTTAGGGTTGGGTGATATGACGATATAAAACGATGGTCTTTCAGACTTTAGATCAAGTATTGTTATTATAGTGTTTCTTAGCACATATATCAGTGCTGCAGTGACTTGTCTGAGTGTTCAAAGGCAATTAAGCAATTTAATACTGGTCTGTGTTATTCTATTAATACATTTAAATGTTTTAGTCAGTTTTGTTTAAAGTGAGAGTAAGCGATTCTTAAAGTATTAATGAAAATATGATCGGATGTCACAATAGTAATAGTAACACTTGTCTTAACAAACACCAATAATAATTATCAATAATAGAATATTGATCAGAATATTATAATGAGAATATTAATAAGCTGTGTAAAAAAGCATTCTATTAGGTAGCTGTGATACTTGTGGTTCACTGACCACTGCACTGTTTTCTCTGCCCAGTCACAGAAAGATGGGAAAATCTCTCTTTCTCTCTCCCTCATTCTCTCCGAAAACCAATGAGGCATTGCACAACCATTTTCAGACTCTGTTCCTCTGTCAGAACTACCATCTGAAGGTGTCCCCTTCTCCCTCCCCCTTCCTCTGCACCAAACCAGACCGGTCTGGATAATGAATTATGTAATGCCTGCTTTTGTAATCTTTGCCTCTCCTGCCTCCCGGCCCAGAGAAGAGAGAGAGAATTACAGGCAGTGAATGTGTTGCATTAGGGATAACAATCACAATAAGGTCTCCACAAAGCTGTTAAATAAAACACATTAACCTCAGAGACACTGGATGGTTTTATTGGGATTCCTGCAAAATGGTGTCACCTTGGAGTCTGTGTGTGTGTGTTAACATGTCAGTTCATCTGAGAAAAAAAAAACCTCAAGGTCGGGGAACTACTTAGAGTACTAGACTCTGTGATGCAAGTTTTCATCGTGGCTTATTATGCCCAAGAATCGGCCTCACAAACTGTGCATTTAAAAGGGATAGTACCCTCAAAAATAAAAGTCATTATGGGAGAATATAGGTAATCAGACTTGTTTTGGTGACCATTGTCTTACATTGTATGACAGTGCTCATAGTAATGACAATGAATATTAAATAAATATAACTCCTCTGTATAGAAAATTGACATAAGCATATGAGAATCCAATATTTCTCCAAATGTGCATGCTTTTAAACTAAAAGCCTATATTCAGACTCTTTGCATCACAGAAATACATTATATTTTAAAGTATAATATAAAACCATTACTTTATATTGTAATATTATTTTTCTGTATGTTTCATATATCATGATGAGCTTGAGACATCACAGAAGGTTTTTTTCACAGCCTACCTGACTGAAATGCCTCATCAATATGCAAGTCATTTCAGCTCATTACTATCCAATTCTTTTGTCTTCTCAGGTGTAAATGGCCCATTATTCAGTGGTGATTCACGCCTCCACGCATACTGTGTTTCTTGGCAAAAAGTGTCTTACAAAAACTAAATCAATATATTGTTTTATATGAAGGAGTAGGCAGCATAATTTTTACATAATTTTGAAGCAAAAACTCTAGTTTACAACCTCCAATACCCTAAAGTATTGTAAACACAGATTTACTATACTTTTTTTGGCCTTATTTCAGTGACTTAAGTTTTTTGTTTTTTCAGTAACCACGCATAAACATTATTCCTTCAAAAACACAAACATGTACATACATGTTCCTCATATATTATTGTAGCCTAGTTTGTGCTGAATACAGTGTAATGACACTTTTGTCATTTATATGTTTATGAACAACTGAAAAAAGCATAAATGTCAGGGCATGTCAAAACTTCTCCAGGCCCCAAATCAGCCTCAGACTCCAGAGGGTTAAATACTGCGTTATTACAAGATGAAGAATTTAGCACATTATTGGCTGATGATCTGACCTCCTTCTTTAAATTGAATGTGGGAAGTACTGATAGGTTGGCATCTGTATGGGAGGCCTCAAAGGCATACATTAGAGGGAAACTGATTGCACGGGCAGCTAGAAAGAAAAAGGAAGAAAGAGACTTGGTTAAGAACTTGGAAGCAACAATTTGTACACTGGAGAAAGAGCTGGCTAGACACTACTCTAATGATTTATATCAGGATTTTTGTAAATACAAATTTCAATTACATGATATATATAATAAAAAAGCTGAATATGCACTATTTAGGCTACGGACTAGGTTTTTATGAAGGAGGTGAAAAAGCGGGCAAGCTCCTGTCCAGACAATTAAAACAACAAAATGCTGCTAACATTATTCCGACAATTAAGAAAGGAGATACCATGCTATCACTGAAAAAAGGAATAAATTAGGTTTTTCAGAAGTTTTATAAATGTTTATATACATCTTCAGGTAGTCTGGATGGACAAAAACTGAAACAATTTTTTTCTAATATAGAATTACCTAAATTAGATGTATTGCAATCTGAGTCTCTAGACCTTCCCATTACAGAAGAGGAAGTCAAAGCTGCAACAACCTCTATGAAAGCTGGTAAATCACCAGGGTCAGACAGGTTTCCAGCTGAATATTATAGAAAGTATGTTGACATAGTGGCCCCAATTCTAACAGAAGTTTATTGTAACACAGTTTGTATATACGGGAAGAAGGAGGCAGGAACCAGCGAACATTCAACAAAACTTTAATACCAGAATAAACAAAGAACAAAACGAAAGTAATGCCGGCAGACCCTCGCGGACATCTGCTGGCCACACAAACATAATAAAACATAAAATAATATCCAGGCCTGGTCCTCTCTCATTCTTCACTGTCGTCGCTCCTCCTTTTATGCTCCCGGAGCTCCTCCGTGAGAGACTCAAGGCCGGTGCGCCTCCCAGGTGTAGCTCGTTAACTTGCGCCGTTCCCTCACGGCTCTCGCCTGCCCTGGTCGCCACATACCCCCATCGCCCCTCGCAGCCTGGGGGGTACTCCCGAGACTGCGCTCTACTCCCCCCCGGGGCCTGTCTCGGCGGCTGGGGGTAAGGACAGACGAGATGAGAGAAAGGAGACGGAAGCAAGGGGAGCGACAGGACGAGAGAGGGGAGAGAGGAAAAAGAAAGAGAAAAAAAAATTCTGGGTCCGGTTCCTAGACACACTGCCGCTCGGTCCTCAGCCTGCCGAGAGGCTTTTCCTCGTGGTGCCATGCGATGGCACTGGACGCTTGGTGGATGGCCCAATCCTCGACCGCCTCCTGGCGGCCGGCGATGGCTCCTCCAGCTGAGGGCAGCCGGCAGCGAGTCCCCCGTCCCCTGCTCCTCCCCTTCATGGTGGACGGCAGCAGGCTCCGGCCCACAGCTGACAGCGGCGACTCCTCCGCTCCCTCCTGGACGGCAGCCACCCCACCTCGTCCCAGGAGCACGGCATCTGGGTCTCTGTCCCACCTTTCACAAGGCTCCAGTACCACCGCCTCGGGCAGCCTCTCGCGGTCTTCACTCCCGCGCTGCCCGAACTCCGCAGCACCGCGATCCCCCTCAGCAGCGAGACACCGACAGCATGTCCCTCCTTCCTCCCGGGTTTCGGCACCAATGTAACACAGTTCGTATATACAGGAAGAAGGAGGCGGGAACCGGCGAACATTCAACAAATACCAAAATAAACAAAGAACAAAACAAAAGTAATGCCAGCAGACCCTCGTGGACGTCTGCCGGTCACACAAACATAATAAAACATAAAATAATATCCAGGCCTGGTCCTCTCTCGTCCTTCACTGTTGTCGCTCCTCCTTTTATGCTCCCGGAGCTCCTCTGTGAGAGACTCAAGGCCGGTGCGCCTCCCAGGTGTAGCTCGTTAACTCTCGCGCCACCGGCCTCGCGCCGTTCCCTCACGGCTCTCGCCCGCCCTGGTCGCCACATTTATATAGAAGTGTTTGAAGCTGAAAAATTCATGGAATCATTGATAACACTGATACCTAAAAAAGATAGGGATCTGTAGTGAACAGCACATTCTAGGGCCCAATTTATGGCCGGACCCCTCTCTGTCGTAACAGCGGACAAAGGTTTGCTACATTTTGATTGGATCTTGGTGGCCTAACACAAACTGTCCAACGCCATCAGATAAAGATGTAAGGACAACATCCAGACCTCTCTTACAGGGGAGGAGAAGAAGACCTCTTGTACCAAGCCTGACAAGGACAGGACTTCTCATTGGTCCACAGGCAGTTTCTGCCCTTCACCCATCTAGAGACTACTTCCTAAGGTTGGCCACAGATCCACCATAAAAATTCCTCGGGACCTTAGCAGCAATGGGTGAAACAAAGAGAGATCACAAAGATCCATACAAATCCATTCAAAACTATGTTTGAAAACCTTGGAACTGATTCAAACTACACATCTATTTCATACTTATTCACAGAAATAAGTATTCTCAGTGACAGCTATTTGTAGTGCAACATCTGATACAAATTCAGCTGTTAATGTACAATTGAATGACAGTTCAATCTTTTCCCATCATGTTTAGTCTCTATTTGTTTAGAATATTGCCAAAGGTATTCTGGTGGTGGTTTGGAAAGTGATAAATGCATTGGTAAACTTTAAAGACACTGTAAAGACTTCCAACTTTGTGCTTTATGCAAACGAGTTCCACAGGGGAGAGAAGGGTGGGCCACACTTTGTGTATCCCCTCTGATGCCAGCAGCCAATCACCGCACTCGAATGAAGAAGTACCAAATTGCAATGTCCTCCTCGTCGGAAAGGGATAAAGGTACCCTTTCAACAGACACTCCTTGTTCTGGGTCTCAACTTTGTATGGAGTGAGACATTAACAGATATGGTTCTGAGTCCCGGCTTGCGAAGCTGAGACACAACAGATACATCGTTCTGAGTCTGCCCTGCGAAGGGAGAAGACATAACAGATATACCGTTCTGAGCCTCTGGTCCATCCAGAAGAGACAACAACAGATCCTGTGATCTGAGCCTACAGCTTGTGAGGCAGCAACAGAGACGACCACGTTCTGAGCCTCTAGCTTGTGAGGAAAAAGACATCAACAAACACTAAGTCCAGAGTTTCCATCCAGCGAGACAGTAACAACATCTGCAACAAGGTTAAGCTCAGGAGAGCAAACCATCACTCCAAGGTACCTTCGTCTGCGTGTTCCAGTTTGTTAAGGACCTTCTGCACCTACACCAGGGCCTCATCTGCGTGTTCCAGATTTTAGGACCCTTTGGTGCTCCAGGAGATCAGCATCTCACAGAGCTTCGTGTTCAAGACTGTTGAGACAGATTCTGGCTCCTCTCCCCACTGCATTGCCACCCAGCACAACCAGTGGAAGACGTCACCGTCATCGGACTCAATCAAGTGGAACGTAAATATCACTTAACCAAACCTCTTTCCAGAGACCTTGGCATTGTTGTATATTATCAGTATATGATTTCCTAATTTCCATTAGATGTAATATAGCTGATGTTAGTTAATAACAAATAATCTTTTGTTTATTTGTTTGGTGCATAATAAGGTTCTCCACCTTATTATTTTCAGAGAAACAGTTTATCTTTCCATAAGATAGCGTAACTTTTCCATAGCCACACCCAACTTAATCACTTGTATTCTATGTAGCTTATGCACTTTATTCCTTTATCATTCATGGTATTCATTTAGTAGTTGTGTTAGTTATTCTTGTTTATCTTTTTGTTAATAAAATTTATTTTATTACACTTGTGTCTTCCTTGTGCTGATAATACAGAAGAGGTTCTACAAGTTAGCAATATCACCAATCTTTCAGATAAATCAGCTGACCACTTTACATTAATTCTAAATGAATGAAAGCCCCTGTTGGGAGTGTTCTTATACTGCCAAGGTAACAGACCTTGACTGGTGCCCTGAACTAGGGAAAAAGGGGAAAGTGGTCGTCTGATGTACTCATAACCACACCTTAAGAGACGTGTGATCCAAAAATCACAACGTCAGCGGTGACGTGAGTACCAATCCCTATTTTACTTTGTGTCCTTTGATGGACAAAGTAAAAATCACTACAGATCTAAATGATCCGGCTAATTTTAGGCCAGTAAGTCTTATTAATGTTGACTGTAAGGTGTTGGCAAAAATGTTAGCATCACAGTTAGAAAAGGTTCTACCAAGTATAATATATAAGGATCAAGTGGGCTTCATTAAAGGAAGGTCATCAGCCGATAATATGAGAAGGCTAATTCATCTCATGTGGCTAAATTCTTCAGAAAACACCCGATCGTGGCTATATCCTTAGATGCCAAAAAGGCTTTCGACAGGGTGGAGTGGGGCTTTTTGGCCGCAGCCCTGTCGAATTTCGGGTTTGGTCATATATTTAGGTCCTGGGTTAGTTTATTATATAAAAGTCCTAGAGCAGCAGTGATGACAAATGGCATGACTAATTTTTTACAATTTCAAGAGGTACTCATCAGGGATGCCCATTGTCCCCATTATTATTCACAATAGTTTTAGAGCCTCTGGCCATTATGATCAGGGCAGACCCAGACATTATGGGAGTAAGGGGGGTAGAGGAGGGGATAGAGCACAAGTTAATTTTATATGCGGATGATATTTTGTTATCTCATGATCCTCTCAAATTTCTTTGTCTGACAGCCTGGCCACAAATACGCATTCCTTGTGTCAAGCCACTCTTGAACAACAGACAGCATCAGAAGCATCTCGCCTGGGCTAAAGACAAAAAGGTCCAAAGTTATGTTCTCTGATGAAAGTAAATTTTGCATTTCCTTTGGAAATCAGGGTCCCAGAGTCTGGAGGAAGAGAGGAGAGGCACACAATCCATGTTGCTTGAGGTCCAGTGTAAAGTTTCCACAGTCAGTGATGGTTTGGGGTGCCATGTCATCTGCTGGTGTTGGTCCACTGTGTTTTCTGAGGTCCAAGGTCAACGCAGTCGTATACCAGGAAGTTTTAGAGCACTTCATGCTTCCTGCTGCTGACCAACTTTATGGAGATGCAGATTTCATTTTCCAACAGGACTTGGCACCTGCACACAGTGCCAAAGCTACCAGTACCTGGTTTAAGGACCATGGTATCCCTGTTCTTAATTGGCCAGCAAACTCGCCTGACCTTAACCCCATAGAAAATATATGGGGTATTGTGAAGAGGAAGATGCGATATGCCAGACCCAACAAAGCAGAAGAGCTGAAGGCCACTATCAGAGCAACCTGGGCTCTCATAACACCTGAGCAGTGCCACAGACTGATCGACTCCATCCCACGCCGCATTGCTGCAGTAATTCAGGCAAAAGGAGCCTCAATTAAGTATTGAATACTGTACATGCTCATACTTTTCATGTTCATACTTTTTAGTTGGCCAAGAATTCTAAAAATCCTTTCTTTGTATTGGTCTTAAGTAATATTCTAATTTTCTGAGATACTGAATTTGGGATTTTCCTTAGTTGTTAGTTATAATCATCAAAATTAAAAGAAATAAACATTGGAAATATATCAGTCTGTGTGTAATGAATGAATATAATATACAAGTTTCACTTTTTGAATGGAATTAGTGAAATAAATCAACTTTTTGATGATATTCTAATTATATGACCAGCACCTGTATATGTCCGCACAGTTTGGCATGTTTCATTATGTTATTGTGGGGCTCATATTAACATTCCCTTTTATGTTAATGTTAATTGTTATAGAGAGCGTACCCCCTATATTTTGTTTAGTTCATTTTGATAGTTATGTTTTCTAAATTTATGATTGGGGTTAAAAATGTTGGTGCAAATGCATAAAATCCAGGCATGTTGTTTTAGCGATCTTACAGGAGAGGGTATCTGCAGAAGAAAGGTGCGGGCGTGAATGTCAATCGAGAGAATTTTGCAATGGTTGAAAAAGGCACACAGAGATTTTGTGTATTGCAAATAAATGTAAGCAGTGAACAACATTAAACAAACCCATCAAACTAAGCACGCCTGGAACTTCATTTATTTCGGCATGCAACATTATCACAAATAAAACAATTGACTCCAAGCACAACTATGCAATATGCTTACAAAATCTTTAACACTTTTTAAATCATTTTAATTTATTTGAATTAATTTGAATATAGATGTCAAGGCAGATGCATCTCTGGATTGTGTGTTGCAGACACAGATGCTGAGGCAGTGCAAACATTACGGGGATGTGCAAAATGTTGGCAGTAAAGACACAGTATCCACAGAGGTGGAATACAGTATGAGGTACTCAGTAATGTTGTGTGAGATTTCAGGGGAGATGTTCTATTGTAGGGATGTGCGGGTGGGAATTGTGTCCAGGGATTAGCTAGGAGACAGCTCTGGGAAAGAAGTTGTTTCTGAGTCTGTTGGTGCGTGATTGGATGAGTCTATAACACCTTCCAAAAGACATGAGGGAGAACAGACTGTAGCTCCTGACAGTGCATGTTGTTCAGGTCTTCAATGGCCAGTAGCTTGATGCCAATGATGTATTGTGCAGTTTATGATTACCCGCTTTAGGGCTTTTCAGTCCAGTGATGTGCAGCTGTCATACCAGACTGTAATGCAATGTGTAAGGATGCTCTTAACTGTGCAACTGTAGAAATGGACCAGCAGTCGACTGGGAGGTTGACTCTATTTTTCTCTGTAGCTCTGCAATATTCTGTAGCTCTACATTTCATAAAGTCACAAAAGTCTTTGTGTTGAGGGCCAGGTTGCTTTCAGCATGTCCCTGGCAACCTGTTCCATGGCAATCAGTCCAACCACAGCAGTGTCATTTGCACATATGATGATGGAGTTATGGGCAAAAATGAAACCGTAACCGCATCAGCTGCCCCAGATCGGCACAGAATGGAACGGTTACGCAATGAGAACCATTCGGCCCGACAGTGGAAAAGTGGTTCAATAATTGAGAATAAGAGTGGAGGAGTACTGGTTTCCTAGTCTAAGAGTCTGTCTGTTGGTAAGGAAATTTAGTATCCATTTGTACAGATGAGAGCATTGCAAATTCAATGATCATGACTTTTCCAGTTGACTATACTAAGAAGTAGTATTAAAATAACTAATAACTTGCAATTCCTCTACAAAGAACAAGCCACTGTAGCCATGTGTCAGGATTAAACTGAAATGTAAATTTTTATTGACTATAAAACTGCAGTTCTCAAACCAAATTACAAATTCATCAGATAGGATGATACTGATGCCAAAACAGGTTCTACTGGAAAGTTAATTGGTTCCATGAGTGTTGGTCTGCTAATCAATGAATGTATCTCTGTATAGCTTTTTATATCCATTTTAGAGCAATTTCACAGTGCTTAAAGAAATCTGGGAGTCAATTCATAGATATGTGAACAGCAGCCTCTACATTGAAGCTTTAGATCAACTCATCATCAGCATTGCCAAACACATCACTTTTGGCATTCCCAGCAAGGACCTTAAGTCATCCAATTTCCTTTGGAGCAAACAGCTTATAGGTATCAGGTATAAACATCTTTAGAAGCCTGTCAAAATAAGTCTTGTGGCATGTCACTTTGGAGATAGCACAATGCTACAGCAAGAGAGAGAGAAAGATGAGACAGTATTGCTCCTCAGAAGCATACAAGAGGTCAAAAACAGATATGAATTTCTGGAATTCTGTCTTCATCTTCTTGTATATGTGATAGACTACTTTGCTGGAAAGGCCAACATTTTCATTAAAATATTTTGCTGTATGACCATTTTTGATTAAAACCTGTGGGGATCTGGTTCAAATCTTTTAAAGGGTTAGTTCACCCAAAAATAAAATTTCTGTCATTAAAAATGTCATTTTTGGGTGAACTAAACCTTTAAGGACTCACCAGTATCTGTCTAAATCGAATGTCACTACATGGAGTACAATGCCAGATCTTCAGATAACAGAGGGGCATATCAATCACTGGGTTCTTCTGGACTCCAGATTGATATATAGAAGGTGTACAATCTTATGGTGTGATGGCGATATCTGCAGTGACAGTTAAACACACAGAAATCAGCAAATTAATTATAAATACACAAAACATTTATTTCAGTAACACAATACATTATTGATTTACACAGCTATTACATTTTAAGACGTTGTAGAAAAGTCTTACTTCACTCAAGTCCACAAGTACAGCTATTAACTGCTTAGGGAAAGGCCAAAATCTTTTTGTAAATATGACATTTAAGAACATAGTTATTTATTTATTTTAAAGGTGCCATCGAACGTTTTTTTTACAAGATGTAATATAAGTCTAAGGTGTCCCCTGAATGTGTCTGTGAAGTTTCAGCTCAAAATACCCCATAGATTATTTTTAATTAATTTTTTTAACTGCCTATTTTGGGGCATCATTAACTATGCACCGATTCATGCTGAGGCCTCTTTAATTCCTCACACTCCCCGCCCACGGAGCTTGCGCTTGCCTTAAACAGCATAAACAGCATAAAGTTCACACAGCTAATATAACCCTCAAAATGGATCTTTACAAAGTGTTCGTCATGCAACGTCTAATCGCATAAGTATGGTATTTATTTGGATGTTTACATTTAATTCTGAACGAGTTTGATAGTGCTCCGTGGCTAAAGCTAACATTACACACTGTTGGAGAGATTTATAAAGAATGAAGTTGTGTTTATGAATTATACAGACTGCAAGTGTTTAAAAATGAAAATAGCGACGACTCTTGTCTCCGTGAATATAGTAATAAACAATGGTAATTTTAACCACATTTAACAGTACATTACCAACATGCTAATGAAACATTTAGAAAGACAATTTACAAATATCACTAAAAATATGATATCATGGATCATGTCAATTATTATTGCTCCATCTGCCATTTTTCACTGTTATCCTTGCTTGCTTACCTAGTCTGATGATTCAGCTGTGCACATCCAGACGTTAATACTGGCTTGTGTAATGTCTTGAATGGCTGGCATATGCAAATATTGTGGCCGTACATATTAATGATCCCGACTGTTATGTAACAGTCAGTGTTATGTTGAGATTTGCCTGTTCTTTGGAGGTCTTTTAAACAAATGAGACTTACATAAGAAGGAGGAAACAATGGAGTTTGAGACTTACTGTATGTCATTTCCATGTACTGAACTCTTGTTATTTAACTATGCCAAGATAAATTCAATTTTTAATTCTAGGGCACCTTTAAAAATCAACAATACCCAGCAAACCTGCCACAAATGGTATCATAGGTTTTGCTTCTTTAATTCAAATCACCCTAAAACTGTATTTTTCAGGATGTTCCAAGTCGTCACATACTGTATGTATATAGTAATAACATAGTAATAAACAGTCAATGCTGCAAAGTACATCAATTGCGAAACAAATTTAATTAAGCTATAAGTATCCATCTAATTCCCCTGCCACTTCCATCTTCTTCTTTGTAAGTAAAAGGGACAGAGGCTTGAGGCCGTGCATCTACTAACGAACTCTCAACTCATAAACCATCAAGTTCTGGTATCCTCTTCCCCTGGTTCCAGCCGCCCTGGTACAACTTCGAGGTGCCCAAATATTCACCAAGTTGGACCTGCCAAGTGCTTAAAGAGTCATGAAACCCCAGAACACATTTTTTGAGATGTGAACAGATATGAACAGTTTGCATGTCACTGAAAACACTAATAGCACTTTTTTAAGTTTACCAACAAGTGGAAATTGGTTATTTAGGTCTGTGTTTCATTGGTTGTTCTCTCCCCTCTTCCCCTTTTCTACACTCACACCTTTACAGAGCCAAGAGACCCTCTCACTCCTCAGTAATTGATACTAGTGGCCTAATATGGCCAAATATGTCTCCCAGTATATCAGAGGATGCTCAGTCTGTGCCATGTCAAAGGTTCCACACCACCTGCCTAAAGGGAAACTGGTACCCCTACCCATACCACGGAGGCCCTGGTCACATCTGGGAGTGCAAATTGATCCCACTAAGGAGTCTACCAACAGCTTTTGAAACAGTTTCAACAAATCTTCTGTCACTTCGGAATTCCTGAGAATATTGTGTCAGATCAAGGGCCTCAATTCATCTCACGTATATGGTGTGCCTTCTTCCAGCTATTGGGAGTGTCAGTGAGTCTGATGTCTGAGTACCATCCTCAATCCAGTGGCCAGACTGAGCGGAAGATTCAGGAGATTGGGAGATTTGTACTTTCATAGTCTCACCTTCACACATGCACCTTTGTCTGGTCTTGTCTGTGCCTATGGAAAGACTTACCAGACTACTCACCTTGGAAACTTACCAGTCTTCAGTCCATCTTTATATCCAGCCCATACTTCATCTGCACTGCATACCAGTCAGACAAAAACAAAGTCAACAAACAAAGAACTGGGAATGTTCAAGTTAAGTGCAAACCTGTTACTTTGACCACGCTGCGTCATTGAACTTCCTGTGAATAGACAGACTCCTCCTGCTATTGTGACAGTAATAATTAATTATAAATATTTGAATCAGTTAATAGAATTAACTTGATGTAGCAGAATTAATATTACAATCAATTAAATGTGCAAAATGTAATATTTCTGTCCGCTAGAGGTCGCTAGAGGCCTTTTCAAACAAAGGCGTAGCCTTTTGAGAAAAGCTGTTTTCTCATTTTTGTTGTGTTTATTTTGTTACTGAGAAGAAAATGTACAGCACATATTTACATATTCATCTAACCGTCACTCTCAGCAGTGTGGGCAGTGTCAGATGTTCGATTACAGTATATCGCAGCTCACGCACTTCGAACTTTACCCCTAAACGAAGAACGAAAAAGAACTTTGTTTGAAGTATATCGGGGCCTTTAGTTTGTAGCTGAAATGAGTCAGTTAACCACCTGAACAGAACCATCATAACCTTGGTAACAAAGGGTCTATAGCTAATACTAAACCTCCGTTTAGTTAGTTAGATGTACAATATACTTGCATGCCTTGGCCGTTGAACGAGCGTCCAGATGCAGTTTCAGGATAACGTCTTGATCATTCAATAGTTTGATGGTGGTGAAGTTGCAATCAAATTCTTCCGGGTTGAATGAAGAGATGACGAACTTGCGATATTAGTCTGACTCGGTTATGGTCGAGGAAGTTGCAATAGGGCTGGTTGTAACTTGAGGCCCCTCCAGCTGTGCAGCTGTGCAGTTGCGCACAGGGGGAAAGGCCCCGCGGTTGGATGTCTTCAGTCTTTTCACATGAACAGTAACCAGAAGAACCAGAGAAGAGAGGGAGTTCACTCAGACAATGCCCTTGTAAGGAACTCAGAACGTGCGTGTCTGAGTTCAGGACTCTTATTTTGAAGTGTATTCTTGTCTTGTCATGTCTGTCTTCACCTTGTGCTTGCCCTCACTCCCTAGTTGCCTTGATGATATTCCCCTCCCCCTTATTACCTTGTTACCTCGTTAGCCTTCTCTGTATAAATAGGTCCCTGTTTTAGTCTGCATTTGTTGGTTATTGTTTGAGTTCCTCAACATAGTGTTTGTGTGTTGTTCTTTCATGGTGTCCTGGCCTGGCCTGGCCTGGCCTGGCCTGGCCTGGAGTTGGAGATGTTACTGCCATTCCTGGATTCATGCCTTGCAGACCTGTGGATTACTTGGTCATGCCTCGAACCAAGTTTGTATTCATGTGACTGTTTTAGTGTGGAATAAACTGCTTGCATTTAGATCATCGCCCTTCTTCATTTGAGAACACACAGCAGACATTACAGAATAACCAACCACGAAGATGGATCTAGCAGCAGATTTTCCTCCTGGAGCTCATCTCCTCCTGTTACGCCAAGGTAACCGATCTATAGAAGATCACACTCAAAATTTCCTGGACCTTGCATACCAATCTGACGCCCAGTTCTTCCCACGCTGCATGGTCCTGGTCCTCCCACGCTTCAAGGCCCAGGTCCTCCCACGCTCCACAGTCCAGGCCCACCAATGCTTCACAGCCTGTCACTGCACCATGGCCCAGGCCCGCCAATGTTCCATGGCCTAGATCTACCCGTGCCCCATGGTTCAGGTCCTGTCCCCCTCCATGGGCCTGGCCCTCAATCCCTCCCCCAAGCCACCTCCACTCCACCACTACTGTTATATTTGGAGCATCTGGAATCCGCTCCTTAAGCGGGGGGCTCTGTAAGGAACTCAGAACGTGCGTGTCTGAGTTCAGGACTCTTATTTTGAAGTGTATTCTAGTCTTGTCATGTCTGTCTTCACCTTGTGCTTGCCCTCACTCCCTTTTTAGTTGCCTTGACGATTTTCCCCTCCCCCTTGTTACATTGTTACCTCGTTAGCCTTCTCTGTATAAATAGGTCCCTGTTTTAGTCTGCATTAGTTGGTTATTGTTTGAGTTCCTCAACGTAGTGTTTGTGTGTTGTTCTTTCATGGTGTTCATGCCTTGTCTTGTCTGGAGTTTGTTACTGCCATGCCTGGATTCATGCCTTGCAAACCTGTGGATTACTTGGTCATGCCTGGAACCAAGTTTGTATACATGTGACTGTTTTTGTGTGGAATAAACTGCTTGCATTTAGATCATCGCCCTTCTTCATTTGAGAACACACAGCAGACATTACAGCCCTTTAAGTTCTGTGGAGGTCACACCTCTCGAGTTTGGCTCGCCCATTGAGAAAGGTGTAATTTTCAAGTGGGAAAAGTTCTTTTGTTTGGAAGCTGACTCATTTGCATGATCAGAGTGGGCTGGCAGTTTTGTGTCCCTTTATATTCTGATTAATATAACGAACGTACAATGCATGTTATAAGGAGGTGACATACACCAATGTGCAAGGCGTTAAACAAGGATTAATTTAATGGTAAGCATGATATAGATGAGGTTACATTATCTAATAGTTCTATCATAAGGCATGCATAAAACAGTATACAATACAAAAAGACAATGTACAAAACAATAATGATACACAGTGTCCTGGGGTTATGCAATGGAGAAAAGTGCGTTTTTGGGCCTATGTCCATTCTTTTCTATGCTGTGTTGTTGCATGTGACCACCTTCCATAGTTGTTTTAAAATGGAAATATTGCACATTTATATTGACTTCTGTGTTTGCATTTCCTGTGCATTTTGATGCAGTTTGAGGAGTATAGATCCTGTTGTTTCTTTTTAGTTTGTGTGTTACCCATACAGACTCCCCAAACAAAAAAATTGACAAAGCCCTTCTAGTAGGCCTATTCATTTTACTGGAAAAATTATGTGATTAATCATGATATTATTTTAATCAATTGACTGCCCTAGTAAATATTGTATTGTTCTTCTTTCGGTTGTGGAAATCCATTGATTTTGAGCTAATGCATTTACAGTTTGTTATGGTTCTTTCTCATTTTTCTGTATGTTTAAAAGTTATTGACCATGCATGAATACTGTTGAACAGCACCACTGATTCGGTAGCTGGTCAAATTTCAACAACTGTCCCCTGTTTAGGTTTGATTTTCTTCAAAGCTTTTACCAATGAAACAGAAAATCTCTGGCAACAAGAGTTTGAGATTTCTCCTCAGCAGGTGAGATCATGCTGTTTGCCTGGATGGGAAGCCCGCTGCGTTTTCAACACTGTGCTATTCAATAAAATTGTCAATAAATGCTGTAGTTATTGACTCACTATTCATAGACAGCGTGTACTCAAGAGTGATAGTCAATGAGCACTAA